>NC_028644.1:54023575-54046712 GCF_001406875.1 Solanum pennellii
TATATATATATATAATAAAAAATTATTGCTATACATTTTCAGCATTAACTTTTATAGCAAAATAAACAAATATAGCTAGACAATTGTGTACTTTGTGGATAAAGTTGAATTCTTAGCCATGTAAAACAAAGTTTGTGGAAATACTTTAATTCACAGCTATAAGTTTTCTAACTCATAGCTAAATATAAATATTACTGCCACGAGACTAAATATAATATAACCACGAAGTAAGATTATTCATAGCAAACAAATCAAATTTTTTGCCACAGCAAAATATATTGTGGCTACAAATTTTCTATATCATTACAGCTACAACATCATTAATTTTGTAGCTTTAAGTGTTCGTCCTTAGCTACAGATCATGTAAAGTCCGTAGCTAACTTTTAGCCACGCTACATCTTGCTACGAATGCTACGGAGACGAAAGTTGTGGCTAAAGTATTTAGCCACAAACTTTTTGATATTTAGCTACGATGTATTTTGTAACTATATATGCATTTTCTTGTAGTGATTTAATAAAAAAAGAAATTTGGACCCTGTTGCGTGTCGCAGACCCACTTCCAATTCTTGATAATTTACAGATTTATTGAAAAAACAAGTTGAACTTTTATTTTAAGGTCCAACTAGTGTAGGGGTGTTTTGGGTATTTTCGAAAGGTTAATATATATAGTTTTTGGTCATTTTACACCCATTCCCCAATCAAAAACACAAAACACTCAGTTAGAAGCCAAAAAAAATAAATATTGCAGCTCTTCCTTCTCTCTAGTTTCTCTCTCTCTCCTAAACCTCCATCGAAGAACTTTGGAGCTCCAAGAAAAAGATTAATTCTCGAAGGATTCAACTCAATTTCGTGGCTATATCTTCATTAAGGTATGATTTCTTTCACTTTTGGGATTCCTTTCCCAAGAGGTCCCTCCAAAGATGTTTTCAAAATTCCCTAAAATCTAGGGTTTTGTTCTACACATGTCTTCTTCTAAAAAGAAATTTATGAATTAATTATGATGAGTTATGATTATTTTAGGGTTTTTTAGGTGTAAGATAATGAGTAATTGTTGTCATTCTCTTGGGCCTATGTTCTTCCCCAATTCCATAAAGTTTGGATTTGATATGGTGAATTGGTTGAAGATGATGAATATATCAATTGTTTATGTTGATGTTAGTTATGTTATTACATCATAAATTACCTTGTTTGATGTACTGATTATGCATTGTTGGATGATTGATGTATGAAGTCACATGAAGAGAAAGAAGGTATGAATGTTGGTTCTTCCTTGAATTCGATTATGAAAGATCAATTACTTAGATAGTAATGATGCTATATCTAATGTGTTCTTGTGGTGTTGATGACAAAATCCCCTCGTCCTTAACTCTATACACTTGAATTAGCTATGAAGCATGTATGTATGATATGGTGTGATTGTTATATGATTGAAAGGTAATTCTCATGATTATAATGACATGGTAATGTGAAAGGTTTACTCAGTTAGTAGCGTTTCTAAGGTGAAAGGATAGTTCTCATTTTGGGACACTTATGAGCTATTATGATAAGATGTTTGCATAAGGGTCTAGAAAAGGCTAATTTGAACTTATGTGATAGTTAGTGATAATTACTACATGGAATAGATGCTTAGCACCGAAAGGGCATGTAAATGAGATGGGGTCTTACGTTTAGTAAGTCCGGCTCCCTACATGGGTTTCCTCACGTTTAGCAAGTCCAAATTCTCATATATATGTTGTCTCATGAGATGGAAACCCCTTGTTTAGCAAGTTAGGCTTTCTAGTAACAATTTCCTTGACCCTTAACTATGTACCCACATAGGACTCTAGCTTAGTGGATCCACATAGATACATATGTACGAAAGGTTACACCTTAGGCAAGTGCTAACCCTCTCTTTTCGGTGTGGGAGTAGAACACCGGATTACATATAGATCACATGTTCTATTGTTGATTATCGAAACCTCTTTCCCTAAAGTAAAAGTAAATGAATAAAGGAAATGTATACACTCTTATTAGGGCTTTCTTATGGGGTTCTATATAATGTGAGGGAGGGTATGAGACTTCTCTTACATATTGCACTTGTGGTATTCTAAGAGATGGTTGTATTAGTGTTCTCTTATGACTATGTTGATTATGACTTATGTGTGATCCTTACGCATATGGTAAGTTGTGATATGATATTAGGAAGGTATGTATGAAGTGGGTTTCTTAATGTGATACTTAACTTTGGATAGGGTTATGAGATTCTATCCTTTGGATTGCACAAGTATTGCTTGGGTTGTCTACATGTTGGGATGATATCATGTTGGGTTGGCTTATGATGCTTACTTTATGTGCATATTAAATTTAGAAAAAAGACCAACTCACTTTGAAGTTTTTTCGGATTTTCATAAAGACACCTTAACTTTGCGATTGTCCTATTATCCCATTGAACAATTTTGAACAGATATTATTATACCGTTTTTCGACCAGCCCCAAACTTTAAGAAGCAAGTGAGTTCACACACCAATTATTACATGACACATGTCAATTTAATTAAAAAAAATATTTTTTCATTTAGTTTTTTTTTCTTTATCTTTGTTTTTGTTTATTTCTCTATCCCTCTCTTACTTTTTGAATTTCAATTTTGATTTATCTTAAATTTCATCTCATCTTTCAAGTCTCACTTTCAAGTGATTCATCCCTCCATTTTCTTTTTTTACCTCCCACCCCCCATGTCAAATTGAAACCCACTTCCATTTTTTTTCTTTTCTCTTCTTCTTCTCCGATCAAATTCTTTATAAAATTCATACTATTATTAAGACTTTATTGAATTATTCATAACAAAATTAATTATTTTTTTAAAGAAAATTTAAAAAATTTTGATCATCAACTACTCATTTTCATATAAATTCAAAACTGAAAATGATAATTTTAAAAGAATCAATTAATTTCTCAAAAATTGAAAGAACTTAATAGAAATCGAATTAAAAAAAAACGTTATATTACTTCCTAATCATCTTGAAATCTAATGAGTTTATCGACTTGTTTGAAATGTAAGACAATATTTAAATAAAATTTTAAAATTAAAGAGAGTAAAACTAATAGTAATAAAAAAAAAGAAAGGTGAAGTTGTGGTAAAAATGGTGACATTGAAAATAAGAAACTTCAATGAATGAAAATGACAATGAATTTAGAAAAGAAAGAAGAAAGAAAGAGAAAAAATAAAAAGGAAAAAAGTTAAAATAATAATAAAAAATATTTTATAATAAAATACTTATAAAAATAAAATTATAGAGTTATTTTATGATGGTCACTCTCTTTGAGAGAGTGCACACCACTCTCTATTTCAGATGAACGAAAAATGATGCAATTATATATGTTCATAATTGTTTAGTGGGGTAATAGGACGGTTGCAAAGTTACGATGTCTTTTTAAAAATTCGGGACAGCTTCAGTGATGACTTTATGTCTTTTCTATTAAAAAGCATGTTATGACTAAACTGTCATTTTATACATGCATTGATGATTATTATGCATAGAAGTCATACTTAGTATACGTGATGTACTAACCCATATTTTCTTTCCTTTTTCCTAAACATTGTAGGTTCAGGCCTTTGAGGATATTTCTAGGCTATTTCTCAAGACACTTGGATTTGCTTCTCTAAATTGGCGAGTCCTCAAGTCCGAGTACAAGACCCTATGTTCTAACTTTTAGTTCCTTTGTTATGGTGAAAGACATTGTTGTACTTTCCTAGTTCTAGACTTCTTATTGATTTAAAGGCTAAGTACTAATTTCTATACTTCTATGTCTAGATGGTATGATGTGATGAAGTTACATTCTTTTTCATATATGAAGTGAAGTTGAACTTCCAAAGTAAAAGTTTTAATTTTTCCGCATTTTTATTCTATGATACACTCTAAGGGTTTGTATAATACCTCCTCGATGTCGAATAAGCCGGTTACGACTAGGGGGTGCCCTCAGGACGTGACACCATAAAATGCATCTAATCATGAAGAAAGACCCAACAATAGTATCAACATATATTTGCTAAATCACATCTCAATAATGGGTATTTTTTCCACACATCAAACAATAATCAAATACACCTAAAATTATAAAGAAATTAATTGGGCATAAAAAATTAAACCTTAATATATGTAAAGGAAGAAGAATGGAGAAGACCCACTTCCGATTAGAGGAAGAAAAACTTCTTTTTTCAAGTCTCCCACAAAACCCTGTCCAAACTTGAGAGAAAATGTCAAAAACTTATGTTCTAAAAGTGAAAATTTACAATAGTGTTCGGACTCCTAAAAATAATAACTAATACTAGCATTTATAGTTTTCAATTTATTGCTGGCGAATTCGTTCGGAAAATTTAGTCGTGAATCACCGAGAAGTTTGGCGATTCGTCCTTCATCTTGTTCATCGATGTTCGTGCTTTGCCTTCAGCGTCTATTTTGGATCATTGGGAAGAATAATTTGTCTTCGCAGTACTTTTGTGTTTCCCAGCTAAAGTTCTAGCACAAGAAAGTCGAAGTATATACTTTATTCGATATAAAGTCTTTTTTTTTGGAAGATCCACTATAATAATGAAAAAGATTTCTGCATATACGCCCAAATCGGTCAATAATATCAGAATCTGATAAATCGGACCAAACTTGTTTACTAATGGGATGCCCTAATCCGTCGCAACTATTCAGCAAAGTGCCGACTGCTCCTTTTCATCGCTTTTTGAATCCAGTTCCTTTAAGGTTTCACTTGTTGGAACAAAAGGTGAAGTGTCTCTGTTTGGCGGATCGCCAAGCTGCTTGGCGATGCTCAGGCTTCAACTTCAGCCTGTTTTCATCCTTTTTGTTCCCGTGTTGCGCCTAAGTATCCATGCCTACAATAAAACTCCAAATACCTAAAACTTAAGAGTTTTCATCAGATATTGAGTTAAAATGAGCAATTGAGGACACTATTTACATTAAAATAACGCCTTAAATGAGTCTAATTTGTGGACTAATCAACACCCCCAACTTACAAATTTGTTTGTCCTCAAGTAAAACTCAAGTTCAGCACTTAAAATAGGATGTCTCAAAAAGTGCTACACAAGACTCCTTCATTAACTTACACAACAAGACTCAAACTACTCATGCATAGGTCTATCGTATGCTCAAAGATTTAAGTTGTGAAACACCGTTACCAAAGATTCTCGTGCTCGCAATACTTGCTACTCATGCAAGTTCAAGCTCAACAAAAGTATCTAAATGCCCTCACACAGAATGATTCTGTATTCACACACAAAGATTAACCAATTTAAGATCAGGAATCAGATGCAACGCTCACACTCACAAAGAGGAACATAATGATGTTTTCACCCATAGGTTTTCCCTTATTTTCCAATTGATATTTTGTTCAACTTACTCAAGATCACAAAGGTCTTTCTAAGGCTTGTAATGAGGCTGAGTATAAAGGTATGGTCATTTAAGCTCAACGACTTTTTCTCATGAGATGTGGTATCCTCAAGACATTTCCTACTCTTTCTTTTATCAATTTTTTTTCAAGTGCTTCTAAGTCATTTTTTATTCTCCTTCATGGATTGCATGAAACCCAATTTCTTTCGTGCTTTTATTCCACAACTTTTTCTTTTTCATTATTTTCTTTTATTTTTCTTTTCTTTTTTTGTTTTTTTATATGTAGTGTTTCCATTTTATTCAGCACCATGTGTTAAGGAAGGCTTCACCTGCACTTCTTGACTTCTCCATCTCCTTTTCACTACACCCTCAACTTAGCTTTTTTATCCTAAGTTAGATATTCACTTTAAACCAAAAATCAAAAGCATTATAGGTGGTGGATCAAGTAAGGTTTAGGGTTCATCAAGGTTATTTTAAAGACAAGTAGGGCTCAAAAGGTGTTCAAAAGAGTATCACACACTCAAGGGGTAGGCTATAAAAGAGGCATATATCAAAGTTAGTTTACACTATATAAAATTGCCTAAGATCGTCTCAAGAGGAAAACTTTCTATATCAATCAGACTAACTGAGAAAATTCTAGGTTTATTTATGCAAGGTTCAAAGTAAGCTTATCACACACGACGTTGACACTTAAGCCAAACAAGAATACACACTTCCCTAGTGTGCAATGACCATTTCAAAAGAATCAATTGATAAATGCCCAATCACAACGAGATGCAAAGAGTTTACATATTGTTTATGTAACTTTGTTTGTCTTTGTTGTAGCCATACATTCATGTCCGTTCCATTGTGAGCACTATTCAAGTCATTGGTATTGATCAAAACTGAAACTTAAATTTGTACGAGAACAAGCACTTTCAATATAAGAGGTGGAAATATTTTCAAAAATGAAAATTTTTCAAAAATGAAAATTTTTCGGAAGGGTTAAAATTGTTTTGCAATTAAACCAAAAAAGAGTCATAATCTCAAACAAGCGTAAAACATTTTTAAAAACACAATTAAAATATATGCTCAAATAGATTAAAAAAAAACACATAAATATTCATAACAAGCACATAAAATGCGAGTCTCACCCCAACACGAAAGAACTATATGTCCTCAAATATATAACAATAATTCAGAGGTCAAATTTAAAGAAATACAGAGATAGGGCTAGAGAATAATCCTTGTTAAGTAGCTATTTCGAGTTGGATTCTTCCAACATATGTAACATTAAACAGAAGATATAGTGGGAATGTTGGGTGCATTGCCAAGTCATTCATCAAGCTCAGTGCAACTTTTCTTAGTAGTGCGCCTTTCTTCAACCCAAGTTTTTGAATGTTTCATCAGCTACCTTTTTTGTGTTGGCCTACATCTTATCTAGTTTGTTCCTATTTGGTGATAACATTTTGAATTTAGCGTCTTTCCGCGCATCGCTAAACGGATCTGTAGTTTGCTGAGTTTTACAGAACTTGTAAGAAATCTTGGATGTTCAAACGACGGGATTCATCGCAGTCACTGATCTGGTGGGGGAATCATTAACACCTTTTTGTTCTCGCCAAGGTTTAAAAACTCCAGTTTTTGAAGATACCTTGAGTCAAACGGCGTAAGAGAATTGATCTCCGTTGTCTTCGGTGACTTGCCAACTGGGTCTGTTGCTCGCCACTTTGCAAATTTTTAGTACCTACCACACTTCAACCTCCAAAACTAACATACTATTATTTTACCGATATAAACATAATAGATACTATGGAGTTTTGGGTTGCCTCCAAAACAACGCCTGAATTAATGTAACGGCACCACACAAGTCAATGACTAGTCTTCGCCCTCGGATCACCCATGGTGTAATTAGGTGAATCCTCAAACGGAGGATAATGGTTTGTCATCAAGTAAGTGATTTAAGCATCCTGAAACTAAATGGTCATGGAGTACGAAGTATTTACTTCGTTTAGCATATCAATGTTTTCATTCGTTTCATTCAATTTTTTGTCAAGTTCATCAATTATTTTTGGATGAGTGACGGGTTATCGTCATTTTGCACACTCTCTTGATTCCTTCTCTGTTTGCACCCTCAAATGGAGAAGTTCATTTCCTTCTTTCTAGCTTGCTCTTCTAATCCCATCGCCCGTTTGGAATGAACATCTACTTGCGACACCAGTTTATCCCATTCGTATTTCTTTTGGGATTTTGTTGGTTACGACAATTTTAACAAGTAGTGTAAAAACAACGTTGTGGGGTTGGTTCATCATTCCCCCTTAACAAAGGTGCTTAGCTATTCTTCTATTTTCGGGTTTGAGACCTCAATATAAACAATCCAACAGTGTCTAATCAGGAATTCCATGAGATGGGCATGTCTGCAGGATTTCTTGGAACCTCAGCCATATTTCCGGAATTGTATTCTCATGTGTTTGTTTGAACATCAATAGAGAATCCCTGAGGTTCAATAGCATTAGGAGAGGATGATTTGTGTGACATCCATAGTGCTCATCTATTTTTATTTTCCTGCTTTATAAATCATTAAACAAAATAAAACTAAAATGAAGGTTAGCACAACTTTAACTAAAAAGAACAAAAACTCTAAAAGAACTACATTTTCACATAACACCACTCCCCGAGAGTGGATCCATTTTGATGTTTCTTCTTTGTGAATAATGATACACGACATTAGCCTACAGTCTGAGTGTCTACGATTCGAAGCGAGTATAATAACCCAACCAAGGGTGGGGTTGTGTCCTAAGGGAGAGGTAGTAAAAATAGTAGTTAAACTAGAATTTTTTCTAGTTAGTAGCAGTTTAAGAAATTATCGAATAAAAACAAGGTAAATTCAGTTGGTGACACCAAATTGTCAAATATCGGAAAGGGTTTTTTGTCACAAGTAGTAAAAGCAGTAAAAATAAAGAGAAATCAAGTATGGGTGAAAGTTGTTGGGGTGTGACCGCAGTATATGTTGACGTAAATCAATGTTACATGCTTTCGATAGGAGAATTTGCAAAATACTGGTAACTAGGCTAAGCTTTAGGTGAAAGTAAATTTTCTCTCGGGTAATTTACCCCATATCAAATAGGTTCCTCTCGGACACCTACTCGTTTAATGAACACCAACCTATGCCTTATCCACACCTGCCCTTTTGATGAAGAGTGCTTGGATATGATACTAGGGCTCACCCGAGAGGGCTGAGCCTAATGTCACCCCACTCTTTAGGACATAGATCTAGCGGTCTTTGTTTCACGACCTCTCTCTTGAGCAAACCAAAAACAGATGAGTGATTTTTTATTTGAAACTACAAACCATTAAATTAAACCACAACCACTAGGTGAAATTACCATTTAAATGTATCTCATTGTATCAAAAAGCAAAACCCAACAATAATATGAACACATGTTTGTTAAATCACATCCCAAGTATGGGGTTTTTTAGCCACACATCAAATAATAATCAAATACACCTAAAATTATAATGAAATCAAATGGGAATAAGAAATTAATCCTTAATATAAGTAAAGTAAGAAGAATGGAGAAGACTCACTGCCGACTTGAGGAAGAACTTCTTTCTTCAAGTCTCCCATAAAACCTTCTCCAAACATGATAGAAAATGTCAAAAACCTAACTTCTAAAAGTGAGAATTGATAATAAATGTTTGGACTCCTACAAATAATAACTAAGGCTAGTATTATAGTTTTCAGATTTAGTGCAGGCAAATTTTTTTGGCAAATTTAGTCATGAATTGCCAAAAAGTTGGGCAATTCAGGCTTCTTCTTGTTCATCTCCGTTCATGTTTTCCCTTCAGCGTCTATGCGCTCTAAATCATTGGGTGGAATAATTTTTCTTCGCGGAAATATTTGACGAAGCACTGACTGCTCTTTTTCATCACCATTTAATCCACTTCCTTTAGGGTTTCATTTGCTAGAACAATGGGCGAAGTGTTTCTGTTCTGCGGCTTCCCGTTTTGCGCCTAACTGTCAATGTTTACACTCAAACTCCAAATACCTTAAACATAAGAGTTTACATTAGATATTAAGATAATATGAGCAATTGAGGACATTATCTACATTAAAATAAAGCCCTAAATGAGTCAAATTTGTGGACTCATCATTGAGAATTATTCAAATGAGTAAGTATCATTGATGTTCTTGACTTCCAAGAATTGAGTTGAATATATGGTTATTGAAAAAACCTTGCATTGACTCGCTCACGTCCATTATTCAGCATGAACCATATTTTAAGAAGTCTTGTACAAACGTTTTAACTTTATTTTGAGACTTGAGCATTGAGTTGAATAAGAGCAAAAGAGAAGTTTAGTTTTTTCAAAAGATTATTTGGGAACTAAGTATTCACAAATTAGAAAATGTTTTCACAATCAAACAAAAAAAGGGAAACCTTGATTTCCAAAGAGCCTTTGAGCTAGTTTTTTTAGTAAAGAGACAATGTTTTCACATTTAAATAAAAAGGAGATTGACATTGTCAAAGATCCTTTGAGCTAGTTCAGTTAAAGAGTAAGCACTTTCATGAATAAGCAAGAAAGGAAACTTTGATTTCCAAAATAGCCTTTGAGCTAAATTTTAAGCAATTATCTCAAATCACAGAAAGAAGTTTATTTTTAAAACATACGAGATAGTATCATATTTTTGGAGTAGTATTGAAAATTTATATAGGAGAGAGTTTAGACGACTCACAGCCCCCAAAAACCATGTAGACACCGTGGGTAGAAAATGTTCATACTTTTTAGATGATTCCTTAGTGATTTTTAGCATCGACTAGTGGATCCACTTAGTAGTTTAGGTAATACACTCATGGAAAGGTATATGATAGCCCTGGCAGGTGAGAAAAAATAATGTATCATCACCTTTAAGTGAAGGTTGTCGGTTAGAGAAACTCCCACAACAATATTTTGTATTTTTATATGCATCAGAAATATTTGTACTTTCATATACAAACATCGTTTATATTATATCCTAGTATACAAACTAAGTATAATGTATTATTACTACACTGAGTTGCTTTATATTGTTTTTAAAAGCTTTCCATATATTGCATGTGCATTGTTGTTTTACACTAAGTTGAGTACCTAGAGTCAAATATCTAATTTTTGAGTTTAATATCTTATTCTTGAGTTGAGTTGAGTTGAAATGAGGTAAGTATGTTTCCTTTTTATCTAGTTCAAGATTATGTAATATTTTAGAAGTCTCCTTAGATGCTCGTACATTTCACGTACTAAGCCATTTGGCCTGCATCTTTTGATGATACAGACACAGTTTTTTAGGATCATCAATAGGAGTTTCTTGATACATCTGGGATTAGATTTATATATGGTGAGCCTCCTTGCTTCCTTGGGATTTCATTTACTTTTCAATTTAGTCAGAATGTTGTGGGTCTTGTCCCGACTTCTATCTTTGTCATTTAGAAGCTTTAAAGATAGTTTGTATAGTTGAGAAGTCTATATCATTTACTTATTAAATGTTGTAAAGACTTAAGTTGCCTATTTTATGGTGATTTGAATATATGAATTTTATTCAGAGTTAATTATTAAGTTAAAGTTTTCGATTTGAGTTATTGATTTTATCAAGTTTTAAGCTTTGTTACTTAATTTAGTCTTCTACTTGAGGGTCCGCTTGGGGACCAACAATGGTTCTTGAGTATTAGCCATGTCCAAGGTGTAGGCTCCGGTTGTGACAAAACTTGGTATTAGAGCATATAGTTCAAGTGTCCTAGGGTATCTATGAAGTCGTGTCAAGTAGGATCTTGTTTATGTTTGTGAGGTCCCCACTTCTACTAATGAGGGACTACAGACATTTAAGAAAAGTTTCCCTTCATTAAAACTCTTAATCGCGCAGTAAAGTTATTTCATAGAGACTTTATTCTTACTCGTGCATTTCTCATATTCCTTTATTCGACTACCCATCATGCTAGAGGTGGTTGAACAGAAAAACTGGTCTTTTATCGATGGGTTTTTCTTAGAAGAAATTTTGAGGAAGTCATGAGACTCCTGAGGGTCTTTATAGAAGCCCAATAGTGAGTTAAGTGTTCAATTTCAGAGAAATGCACCCATATTCATGTGAATCATGTGTTTCAGCTAAAAGCGAATTGTACTCTTTTTCTTAAGCCTTGTTTCAGTTGAGATCTTCATGAGGAGGTATGTTTAGAGCTTGGGTAATATTTCCACTCCAAAATGATTTACGAGTTCATGAGTCGTAACAGTGAAAGAGCCTAGAGTTAGAGGAAAGTATGTAGAAGTTTAGTATTTAAGTGGGGGAGATTGTGTTTTGACAAGCTAGGTTACTATAGTCATGCACCTATTAAGTTATTAATGAAAATTCTCCCTTATGGGTAGACTAAGAAGTGATGATTTGTGAAGATTCCATCATAGGAACTAGTGTGTATTGTAGCTAGAAAAGAGCTTGTGATGAAATGTCATTGTTTAGGTGATGACCAAGTGTAAGTGTTGAATAGAAGACCATAAGTATACATGAGGTGATAGATCTAAGCTAGGCTTATGATTTTAAGAGAGATCACATATATTCAAAGTGTTATAGAACTAATTAGGCAATGATGTATAGTGAATAGTACTCAAGTTTGAGAATGGAAATGTTATGGTAAATTGTAAGTATACAATTGTGCATAGTAGTTGTGAGTTAGTGTAGTAGATGAGAAATCATGTTGATATTCTAGTTTAGTAATAAACATTAACCTTGAATTTTAGATGAGTGTCATGATCAGAAGAATGGAAACATGAGGGTGATGATGTTAGTCTTGAGATTTGATCTAGAAGACTTGACATAGAGTAGGTGAGAAATTGAGATCATTCGTTGTAATAAATATGAGTGGTACAAGTGAGAGACCATAACCTTTAGATAAGGGCAGTGAAGTGTATATAGGTCACAAGAATAACCAGAGCATTAAGAGGTGTGCCGAGATGGTATGTTACTAGATGAGGTTCCAATTAAGTTATAATTTTCCATGGTGTCTAGATAGCATAACTTAGTTGTCAATGTGGAATAGGTTCATAGCTTTCAAGAGTTAGCTTTAGACCTAAAGGGAAGATGATAAGATGAGAAATTAAGTCAAGTGTTTGAGAGTA
Organism: Solanum pennellii; assembly: GCF_001406875.1. Classification (NCBI taxonomy): domain Eukaryota; kingdom Viridiplantae; phylum Streptophyta; class Magnoliopsida; order Solanales; family Solanaceae; genus Solanum; species Solanum pennellii. The sequence goes on from NC_028644.1 coordinate 54,036,064, forward strand.
ATATAGTAATGATCTCCAAAGAGTTTGGGGGATATACTTTTAAAGGTCCTTTTAGTAATGGAGTTGTTAGAGTAATAAGCTTGAATGTGGTGTTGTTAAACATCAGGTGGTTTTTTATATAAGGCAATATGGTGGTAAAGAGTAACAGTTTGGGACGAGATTTTCTATAGAAAGGTATAGACTCCGTACCTAAATATTTGGGTTATGCTTGAATATAGTGAAAGCATAACATAAGAATCAGACCTTGGTAAGATTAACCTCATTCCATATATAGTCCAGTTGTTATTCGAGGATGAATGATCCCAAGGGGAAGATATTGTAACAACGCAGATTTTTTTTTTAGTTTTAGACTCGAACTATTCTTCATAGTGAGTGCGATTTTTGCAAGGAATTAAAAATTTCTCAAGTGTTAAGGTCACCGATTTAGCACTTTGAGTTCCAGGAAGAAAAAAAGGTCAAAGCATTCAAGTCATTCCTAAGTTTTCTTAAGTTTTGGGTCAACTTCAAATGACCATAACTTTTAGTACAAGATGAGTTAGGAGACCTAAAAGATATTAAGTTAAATACCTTTGAGACCTCTTTCCAATGCCACCTAGTTTGCTAAATTTAGAGCTCTCAGTAAGGTGTTATGACTGATTTACTAACGACATGCAAACCTGGTAGCAGCTCCGTGATGGCTTAGTGTTACGGAGCCAATACGGACCTCACTGCCTTGTGAAAAATTTCCGACTCCTAGATCATTTTATTTATTTGTTTAAGGGTATTTTATTCCTAAAAATCATTATTAGGTCATCTAAATTGTCCTAAATGTGTAGAAAATCAATTTTTTATAAATCAAACCCCCTCATCCACCCTAAAAATTCTACGCTCAAGAAATTTAAGAAATGTTAAGGCTAGGGTTCTTCTTTCTAGATTATCCTTCAAGTTCTTCAAGAAGATGGTTCTTTCATGTATGTAAGATTCCATAGTGTTGGGTTTGTTCACCCACACATCAATCATGTCAATTTCAGTGTTAAATTCGTTCTAGAAAGTTCAAAGTATGATATTCTTGAATTATGTTCTTGAAATTGGCTTTAGTTTTTGAGTTTATATGAGATTTTTGAGTTCTTGATGAACTCATGTCGATTTTAGAGTTGTATATGCATAGGTTCTTATGTTCATGGGTTGGGTATCTAAATCAAAAGAGGGATTAAGAAAACGAATCAAATTTATTTGAATTGGGGTTAGAAATTTGAGAAGGAAAAAGTCGGACAAATTTGGCACTTTGCTCCACATCGCGGACCTACCTACCCATTTCGCAAAAGCTTTCTTCGCATCGCGGAGAGGTCACGGTCCTCTCTGCCTCAATCATTATTTTGCGACAAATATTAAAATACATCTTTGCATTGTAATCTTGCTTTCAGACTCTGATTTCTTGATCGTTTCTCAAGTTTAACTATCTCAAAATAGTCTTAAACATCCCAAGATCTTTGCTATCACAAATCACAACCTTTAATTGATAAAACATATTCAAGGAGTGTTAAGAGTTAAGTTTTGAGATTTTAATCGAACATTCTAAGAAAGTTCCTTTTAGTCTTTTTGAGGAGTATTCTACAATTTCTAGTAACTTGTTTCAAGACTCGAGCAAGTGAGATGAGAGTGAGGAAAATGTATGATGAGTTTACTTTATCATTACAGGATCTTTCATATCATGAATCATATTTAGAGTTAAGAGTAGAGTTCAAGAAAGCCTTTGAGTTTAATTGTGAATCCTTTGAGATCAACTATTGATTTGAATTATGTTTTGTTGAAGTAAGTAAGAGAATGAGAAGAGTCGTATACATGGACTCCATAAATTTAGTATCATTGAGTATTGAATTCCTAATCCCCTTTGAGGTTAGAATTCTAATCATGGCACTAGAGTTGAAATTCCCATGCCCAACATGAATCTAATTAGTAGAATAGTCTTGTGATGAGAAATATCTTTGAGTCCTTGAGTTGAGTAGTTCATGCTTATAATTCCGCATGAACTCGCTGAGTTGAGCATTCTCGAAATGAGTAGTATCATTGAAGTTCTTGAGTTTCAAGTACTGAGTTCTATCTATGGTTATTAAAAACCTTTCATTAAGTTGTTGACGTCCATTATTCGGCATAAACCATATTTTAAGAAGTCTTTTACAAATGTTTTAAATTTATTTTAGGACTTGAGCATTGAGTTGAGTAAGAGTAAAAGTGAAGTTTTGTTTCTTCAATAGATCATATGGGAACTAAGTATTCCCAACTAGAAAATGTTTTCATATTTAAACAAATTTTATTTCCAAAGAGCCTTTGAGATAGTTTTTTAGTAAAGACTAAATTTTTTAACATTTAAATAAGAAAGAAAACTGAGATTTCCAAAGAGCCTTTTCTAGTTTTAAGTTTAAGAGTAAGCGTTTTCATGTAAGCAAGAGAGGAAACTATAATTTCCAAGATAGTCTTTGAGCTAAGCTTTGAGAAATTATCTCAAAACATAGAAAGAAGTATGTTTTTAAAACATAAGAGCTTGTATCATATTTTGGTAGTAATATTGAGCACCTATATGGGGGAGAGTTTAGATAACTCACAAGCATCTATTTTTGCATATAAAAATTACAAGTTGTAATTTCAATATTTATGCAATTTTATAAATTGTTAAAAATGCAAGTAATTAGAAAATCACATATATATTAACAAATAATACATTCAATTAAGATCACAAACATGATGTTGTGATATATTTACATTTTCAATTAATAAATGTTAAACAACTTATGTGTCAAATATCATATTGATTTACATTAGATTTATTTTGCAACAAACAAATCTCTCTAAATAATAAATTTTGTAATCTAATTTATTCAAATAACTCTCTTTAAGTAATAAACTTTGTAAGCTAATTTATTCAAATAAATTTACTAGTATAAATATGAAACATAAAATTAAGAAAACAAATAGAATGATTAAAAGGATTTGAAAGATATTTTTATCTTTACCTAGATAATTTTATGGTATTAAATCTTATGTATTTCTAATACCATCATATGATAGGTATTAGTTATACATGAAAAAAATATCATACAAGTTTTTCAATTTCATCTATGTGTTGTATGTGGCGGAGCTGCACTTGTCCAAAAGGAATTAATTGACATAGTCACCATCACTTTGGAAAATTATGATCGGTGAATTTAGTGTGTGTCTGTGCGCGTGTACGCGAGCGTGCGTGTATGTGTGTGGTGTGTGTGCTCACCGTTGATGACCTTTAGGTGATACTTCGGTATGAATGGTGGAATGGGAAACTACTCATGCATTGCACATACATCGTATAAATAATCCATGAATAAATTATATATATGCCCAAAATTTCTATCAAACATTGTACAAATAACATCATAGATAACACATGGACTAACTAAAAGAACGCTCATTTTATTGGGTTTTTATCGTGGAGGTCACTATAACCCCGACTAATTTTATCAAATTGTCGAGGTTCGAAGAACCCCTCTAATTTACATACAATATGTGGAGGTCGTTAACCTCGGTAACTCAAAAAAATTAACACTCTATTTTACCATTGCATGGATTTTTTTTTCCAGCGCATTTCCAAGCGCTTCTTTATACAGAAACCTTCTTCTGAACTCTTTATTTCTAATTATCATTCCTTCACTGTCATTAATTCTTCTCATATCCTCTCTCTATTCACAACTTCACCCTAATTTTGATATAAATAGTGTCACTTGTGAGTTCTCTTTCTTTAGTTTTCACAATTTTTCCCTAATTTAAATATAAATCACCTGAATAATTTCCACAAAGTTTCCAGATTAATATCCTAATTCTAGATTTTTTACAAAAGGTTCATTATGTGAATTAATTGATTTGTCTCGATATTCTTTGACGTCTTCATCAGAGCATCTCAAAGTTCAGATTTGACATCGTCAATTTTGTCATCGATGACATTGATGTATATGGAGCTATGACATGCATCTGTTAGTTGATTTTTCTACCAAAAAAGTAAGTGTAGTCACTTTGAACATTACCATCTTTACGTTTTCTATCGCGTCGTAAATGTGAAGCTAAAAATTGGTATATTTTTGCTCTGTTTAATGTCAATTTTTAAAAAAATATTTGGTACAAATTGGTTAAAATATTTCTTGTGTATTTTTCTTTGCAATTGGTTTTCATATGTGTTTGATTATCCACAACAATATTTATCGACAAGTCTCCGTAGTTCATGACGATTAGATATTATGTGTTTCCATTATTTTTGTAATTTGGATGTGTTGTTCTAGTTGATTCAAATGCAGTTCCTTTAGGTAAAAATTGATTAGTGCAAGAATTGTCATCAGTGTACTTTTACTTTGTTTTTACCATTGACATCAATAGAGCTGACTTGCTACAAATTCTTGCTACCTCATATACTTATACTTATGTTGATTTTTCTATATCTCATCGGGCGGCAAAAAAAAATTGTAAACTTTTATTAATATATCCTCAAATGCTGTTCCATTGTAGAATAGAGTGTTGGGATGTGTCTCCTATCCTTATTCTTGCACTTTTCGTGATCTATCTCTTCATTCTCATAGGGAGATTAGCTTTCAAATTCATTGGCTCTTGTAAAGCTAAAGTAAATATACTTTAGCATATGGATCAATTTTTTGGAAGATACTTGTAAACTTCAACCTTTCTTTATAGATATTACGGGAAAGTAAGTCAAGTAGCTACTTGATTTAATACAGAATTGGAAGAATCTTAAGGTATAACTCAAATTTAGTCTTTTAAATGTTATCCTGATTGGTATTTGGTTTGCGCTTACATTTGTTGTGTTAATCGCGAAAACATGAGTTTTATTTTTGGATTCTATATTGCTAATCCTCTATGATCTACATAAGGTTGCTTGTATCGACTGCTGACATCCTACTGAAATTTCAGTGGCTAGTATTGGTCAAAATGGATACCATAAATATATTTCCATAAATAAGAAGGTTTACAAGCTTGACAAAATTGGATAAGAATCACGCACTGCCTTAACAGAGTTTGACAAGACTAACAAAGACATTACTCCTTGTAAGATCCCAAAAATGACTAGGTGAATCTAGAGCCTAACATGGTTTTCATAAGGGTATAAGGTCCTAAAATGATCTATAATGTAGTATTGAGGAATTCTCTAAGATTTTACATGATTTGAAAGTGAAACGTCAATGGACGACCAAGACGTTCGACGACTAAGTCACCTATATGTCTCATATGAGGTTTTAGTTGTTTATATGTTATTCATGAAGTTATAAGGTCATTATATGAGTTATTATAGTGTAGATAGGCAGGATGTAAAGTTTCGTGAATTTTGGAGGTCAAACGTCCAACAACATCCATAACGTTTGAAAGGTTTGCCTTGAAACGACCTTGTGTGTTTAGGCATGTTTCGTCGAGTTTTACATGTTCGTTTTGTGTGAAATTCATGTGAGAGGTCCTAAAATGGTATATGAGCATGTTTGGGTTGGAAACTTCTGGTCATACATCCCCAAGGACCATCCAAGGGTCCTTGAGGAAGGACCTTTCATGAGTGCCCAAGACTGCCCAAGACAACCCAAACCACGGAGGCAGTCGACGCCCTATAGGTGAGGTATCTTTGATGTACACTTAATCGTGGGAAAGGAGAGTCCAAATAGCAGACTCAGTCCCAGACCACAGACTAACACGATGGTCCGTTGGTCAAGGGACGGGCCGTCGATGGTCCTTCCGTTTGTGAGGTTGTTCCTGCGCATCTTCACGTAAGTTGAGGGGTGAAATTGTAAATTCACTCGTCCAAATAAGAGAAAGGGCAGTTATTTGAGGGTCTTTTGGTATTTTGAATATATTTATAAGCTTAAAACACTTAGAAGATTTCACTCTCGAAAATAAAACCCAAATTCCCTTAGAAATTCTCTAGAACTCCATTGGAGCCAAAACTCAAGAAAGGGCTTGGATTGGAGAATTTCCTGGATATTTTTCATCAAATTGGAGAATTATCTTTATTGAGGTATGATTTTTTATCCTTGAAACTCTATTCATCAAGGATCCTAACTTTCAAAGAAGTTTTCTATAGTTTTCAAAGATGAATTGTCCAATTTCATTATTTATCCATGCGTTCTTGCATTAAAGGTTTTTAAATCTTTGTGTATTGATTTAATTGTTGTTAATTAGATGATTTTAACTCAATTAAACTATGAACCCATGTAATTGATGAACCCTAGTTTTTGACTACTTTATGGGTTAAGTGATTTGGACTTAATGCTTATAAATTCTAGTGTAGTTACCTATGAGCTATTGATTGATGTAATAATTGTATTGAATTTATATCTAGGTATTATTGATGAATCTTTATTCAATTGACCTAGTTGCATTGAATATTATAGTTTATGTTTTGCATTGATGTTCATGGCCATGAGTATGGGCCTTATGGTATTGAATTGGATGGTTTCAAATTATTTTGAAGTGCTGAGGATAAAATGGTGGTACTCTGCCCTAATTCCCTTTAGTTTATGTTAATTAGACTTCAATTATGTTGTTATTGGTATGTTCTACTTATGGTGGCAGTGTTATGTGTTTTACTTGCAATTGATGCGGTCTTGTCGGCGTTACTTTATGTAATATGATGATCACAGACTTGTTATTCCTACTTGACAATATGAGTCTATGATGGTCATATTAATGATGATACGATAGTGTATAGAACGACGACTTAAAGATGATAATGGTTATTTCTATGTGCTTCTAGAATGATATGTAATTTGTGTTAAAGTAAAAACAGTTTTGTCTTGTCTAGGTTAACTTGTGTCCCTTACTTGATGCATGTATGAATGTGAATATGAGGTGTCTTGACTTAGGATTCTAAATCCTCTTAGTATTGTATGTATGAATGATATGAGACCTTAAATGATGTTAAGAGAGTACTTTATGTGAAACCTTGAATCTAGTTGTAAGGTCATGAATGTTGAAGTTGAAAGTCGTAACAGTATCTTTCAAGTCAAGGAATGATAAACTTAAGGTTGTTTTGCTGGAACACATCATATCAAACTTTAGGATAGTCATTATGAGCTTCTTGTCGCCATTGTAAGGTAGCCCTAGTGGACCTCTTTTGTAGGGTAAATGTGATTGGGTTATGAACTTGATATGGAACCCCTTTATGTGAACCTTTAATGTAAATTACTCTATGATAACAAAGGCTTGAACCGAGTGAGTATGGTAAGGTAAGTAGTTCTAGTTAAAGAATGAGACTACATGGGATGTGTCCAAGTTCTACCATTGGCAAGTAGAACACCCTCATTGGAGTAGGTTAGAATTCCGGATTCCATCTGAAGCTATCATGGTCTATCTCGGTTATTGCCTATTCTCATCATATGAGATACCTACTAGCATTAGAGAAGTTCTATGAAGGTTAGGTGGTGGTATGAGACTCTATCTAGACATTGCACAATAGGCTTTGAAGGTGTTAGTTAGAGTCCATATGTCTTGTCCAAGACCATTACTTGAATGTATTTAAGTGATGAATGAGTTTTAAATGAAGTAATGAATGTAATGACATAAGTTAATAAAATATGTAAAACAAATAAGTACTTACCTAGAGTAGTTAAGGTTTGTCTAGTTAAGGTGTAAAGGGGGCATAGGAATGGTCACTTCGTATCTTATCTAGATAAGTCTTAAGAATGACTCTAGTTAGGGAAGATGTTGATTATGTGGACATGATCTAAGCCATAGGTAGTCTTAAGGATTATTTAGGTAGTCTTGAAGAGGTCAATCATGGAGGTTATCTTCTTGATTTACTTAAGTAAGTCTTTTGATAGCCTTGGTAAGGAAACTGTCATATTATACATGTTATGTGTTTTGGTGTCTTCTATGTGTGTATATGTCTCATTATGAGTAGTCTTGAGGATCATTTAGGCATGCTTAAAGAGGGTGTATGGACGGTCTCTCTTTCTGTTTCTTAAGTAAGTCTTAGGATATATTTTAGTGGTATAATTATATCTTAGAAGGTGTCTTACGTGAAGGTAAGCAACTTCACTGTAACAGTGACGGAATGCACTGTACAGTGAGTTGAAGTCACTGTAATGCTACTTCAAAAATGCTATAAATTGACAAAATGGTATCTTATGTGTTTCTAAGGTGTTAAATGTTGTTCTTATGATTATGTTATGACATTTAAGTAAAAAAGATGCATATTTATAATAAATGTCTGTTCTAATGATTTTATGCATAATGCCATACTTAGTACAATTGTTTGTACTAACTTCATTCATTTTGTTATCTCTAAAGGTGCAGGTGAAAGGTGAGAAGGATCATGAAGGATATCTTGGACTCTAGAGTCATTCAAGCAAAGTTGAAGTATGTCCTCAACTGACTCGAGGGCATATACAAATGTCTTTTATTTCCTTTGAAGTATTGTAATTAACTAAGTATTCTATATTTTGAATTATGGGTCGTGTCCTAAGTATTCTCGTGTCTAAGTTTGATGAGATTGAGACCTAGTATTTCCTATGATTTTTAATGAAAGATGTTATTAAAGATATTCTAATGTTTTTGTGAAAAGTTTTAATTCTGCACTACTTTTCATTATGTATATCAAATGAACGATACAGAAAGTGATTTACAAGACCTCCGAGAGGTCAAGGACGCTTTTCGTAATTTGAGATTGTCCCTAACTTCTAGGGTGTGGTCTCGGGTCTTAACAAGCTTGGTATCAGAGCATAGGTTATGAAAGTAGTCTTAGGAATAAAAAAGTCTCATCAAGTCATGTCTACTAGAGTCTTGACCATCGGTGTGAGTCGCGACACATCTATGGGGCGAGAGGCTGTTGGACGATAGAGTTATCCTTCTTTTCTACTCATATGTCGTGCCGTAGAGTAAAAGTTATGAGTACTCTTTTCTTATGGTTTTCCTTGTGTTTCTAGGAAGATGAATATGAGGAGGACACCGACTATGAGGGTTTAAAAATAATGATGTGAATGAGGAGATTCCTCCTCAAGTTGCTCAAGGTACTCAAGGTAAGAAAGTCTCTATTGTGGAAGGAGGTAATGATGTTTCGGTGGTTCCCCCGAAGTTGAGTAATAGTGATATTAGAGAGGCTTTGATTGCTTTAGCCCTAGCCGTGACTACTCAAGAGAATTTGAGTATGGTGCCTTGGATGAATGTTGTGGAGATAACTATGACCTCTAGGTTAAGAGACTTTGTGAGGATGAATTCTCCTATCTTTCTTGGATCTAAGGTGGGAGAGGATCCCCAAGAGTTCTTAGATGGAGTATAGATGTTGTTAAATGCTATGGGGGTTGTACCTATGGAGAAGGAGGAGCTAGCTTCGTATCAATTGAGGATGTTTCTCAAGTGTGGTACACTCAATGGAAGGATAATAGGCCGGTGGAGTCGGCTCCTATTGAATGGGAAGAATTTAAGGAATCTTTTCTCGGAGATTACTTTCCACGTGAGAAGTTTATCAATCTCAAGCAAGCAATACAAGTGTTGTGGAATACTCTTTGAAGTTCTCAATGTTATCTAGATATGCCCCATCCCTTGTGTCTAATTCGAGGGATGAGATGAGTGGATTCCTGACGGGTGTCACCAATCTAGTGATGGAGGAATGTCGTACGACCATGTTGCATGATGATATGACCCTAGCTAGAATCATGGTGTATGCGCAATCAATAGCGTAGTCTAAACTTGGGAGGATAGCTAGAAACTTGAAAAGAAGCAGTTCTAGTGATAAAGATCAAACTAGGTTCAAAAAGAGGGCTCAAAGTCAACAAGAACCTAGGAGTGCTAAGGTGAAATTGGAGAAAGGAGGTGGTTCTCAAAATGGAAAACCCACACGTGTCATTTGTGAAAAAAGGCACTATGGGAAGTGTCTAGCCGGCATAGTGGTTGCTATGGTTGTGGGAAGGATGATCACAAAGTGACAGATTGTCCTACCATTGATTCCATAGGAAGAGAGGGTAAACAAGTTGCTCCTAATGTTCCAAATGATGATGCTCCAAATAAGAGGTTTTTCTATGCACTCCGGACTAGAGGAGAAAAGCCAGATGAGAATGGTGGTGATGGTAAGTCCTTGTATCTCTTTAGTGTTATGAGTACCTTCTAAGTGGGGGAGTATGGTGAGTAAAGAAATCTGATTGATTGTTTTGTCTCTTCTATTCAACTCAAGCTTGAGAGTAGAAAGTCATAGAGGTATGTTGCATCATCCATTTTGTTTAGGGGTCTTGTTGAAATTTAATTTCATTGATTCCTTGCATTGTGCATTTTATGAATTTATGATTATGTTGTGAGATGTGTTTATATGGTTCTACATTGCATATTATCATGTTTTCATCATGAATTGCCTAAAAAGATGCATCTTTGAAAAATTTACTGTAGCATTGCCTGCTCACTGTAAAAATTTTGAGAAAGTATAAAATGAGTTTTTGCTATTTTGAATGAAGCATGTTAGTTTTATGGCATGATGAGTTATAGAATTTATTCTAGTTTATTGTTGTGTTGTGATGCTCTTGATTATGGGAAGTTGATGTTTCTCATTGATAATGTGTTGTATGGTATTATTATGAGTTGAAAATTGAATCTCTATTCTTGGAAGTGTTCAGAGAGTGAAAAGTGTCATTCGAGGACGAATGTTGTCCAAGTGGGGGGGGGGGGGG
>NC_028644.1:54046723-54062956 GCF_001406875.1 Solanum pennellii
GGGGGGGGGGGGGGGGAATGTAAGATCCCAAAAATAACTTAGGTGAAGCAAGAAACTAACATGGTTGTAATGATTGTATAAGGTCCTAAAATTATCTATAAGGTGGTATTGAGGAAGTGTCTAAGAGTTTAGGTGATATGGAAGTGAAACGTCAAGGGATGACCAAGACGTTCAACGACTAAATCACCTATGTGCCTCATATGTGGTTTTATGTGTTTATGTGTGATTCGTGAGGTTATAATGTCATTATATGAGTTATTATAGTGTATATAGGAAGGGTGTCAAGTTTCATGAAGTTTGGAGGTCAAACGTCCAAGAAAGTCCATGACGTTCAAAAGGTTTACCTTGAAAAGACCTTGTGTGTTTAGGCATGTCTTGTCGAGTTTTACGTGTTTTGTTTGGATTAAATTCATGTGAGAGGTCCTAAACTAGTATACGACCATCTTTGGGGGGAAATATCTGGGCAAACATCACCAAGGACCATGCAAGGGTCCTTAAGGAATGACCCTTTATGAGTTCCCTAGACTGCCCAAGACAGCCCAAACCACCGAGGCAATCGACGCTCCGTAGGTGAGCTCCCCTCGATGGACACTTAGTAGTGGGGAAAAAGAGGCCAAATACCAGCCTCAATACCAGACCACGTACCAACAGGACAGTCCGTTGGTCAAGGGATGGGTCGTCGATGGTCCTTCCGTCTGTGAGGCTGTTCCTACGCAGCTTCACTGTAAGTTGAGGGGTGAAGTTGTAAATTCACCCACGTCCAGATAAGAGAAAGGGAGGATCCTTGAGGGTCTTTTGGGTATTTTAAATATATTTCTAAGCCTGAAACACTTAGAAGAATTCATTCTCCAAAATAAAAATCCAAATTCCCTTATAAATTATCTAGAACTCCATTGGACCCAAAACTCAAGGAAGGGCTTGGATTGGAGAAATGAGCAGAGATTCTTCATCAAGTTGTAGGATTAGATTTATTGAGGTATGGTTTTTAATCCTATAAACTCTATTCATCAAGGATCCCAACTTTCAAAAAACTTTTCTAAAGTTTTCAAAGATGAACTGTCCAATTTCATGATCTATCCATGGGTTCTTTCATTAAAGGTTTTTAAAGAATTGTATCTTGATTGAATTATTGTCGATTAGATGATTTTAACTCAATTAAACTGTGAACCCAGTAATTAATGAACCGTAGTTTTTGACTACTTTATGGGTTAAGTGATTTGGACTTAATGCTTATGAATTCTAGTGTAGTTTCCTATAGGCTATTGATTGATATAACAATTGTATTGAATTGATATCTAGGCTTTCTTAGATATATGAATCTTTATTGAATTGACCCAGTTTAATTGAATATCATAGTTTATGCATTGAATTGATGTTCATGGCCATGGGTAAGGGCCTTATGGTATTGAATTGGATGATTTATCATTTGATTGAAGTGTTGAGGATGGAGTGGTGGTACGCTGACTAATTCCCTTTATTTTATGTTAAATAGACTTCAATTATGTTGTGATTTTTATGGTCCACCTATGGTGGTGGTTTTATGTGATTTACTTGCAATTGATGTGGCCTTGTTGTCGTTACTTTATGTAATATGATGATCATGGCGTTGTCGGCACTACTTGAAGTATTTTGATGATTTGTGTAGTTGATTATGTGAAGTTGGATCATATCTATATACATGATAAGTAATGTAAAGTATGTGTTTTTTATTGATGTTATTTAGGTGATCATGTTAGACTATGACTATATCTTTATGTGTATAGTCTTAGGGTTGATGCATGGTTTTCCTACTTGACTATATGAGTCTATGATGGTCATATTGATGATTATATGTTAGTGTATAGGACGACTTAAAGATGGTAATGGTTATTTCTATGTGCTTATAGAATGACATGTAATATGTGTTAAAGTAAAGTATGTTGCGTCTTGACTTGGTTGACTTGTGTCCCTTACTTTATGCATGTATGAATGTGAATATGAGGTGTTTTGACTTAGGATGATAAAGCTTCTTAGTATTGTATGTATGAATGACTTGAGACCTTAAATGATGTTAAGAGAATTCTTTATGTGAAACCTTGAATCTAGTGGTAAGGTTATGAATGTTGAAGTCGAAAGTCGTAATGGTATACTTCAGGTAAAGGAATGATAGACTTAAGATTGGTTGAATTGAAAGGCATCATATCAAACCTTAGGAAAGTCATTATGAGCTTCTTGTCGCCATTGTAAGGTAGCCCTAGTGGACCTCTTTGGTAGGGTAAATGTGATTGAGTTATGAACTTGATATAAAACCCCTTTATATGAACCTTTAATGTAAATTAATCTATGAGAACAAAGGCTAGCACCGAGTGATTATGGTATGGGAAGTAGTTCTAGTTAAGGAATTAGACTAGAGTACAAAGCACGCCCTTCATATTCCTTAAACATGTGTCTACATGGGATGTGTCCAAGTTCTACCATTGGCAAGTAAACACCCTCATCGGAGTAGGTTAGAACTCCGAATTCCATGTCTATCTATCATGGTTTATGTCGGTTATTGCCTATTCTCATCATGTGGGATACCAACTAGCATTAGAGAAGTACTATGAAGTTTAGGTGGTGGTATGGGACTTTATCTAGACATTTCATAATAGGCTTTGAAGTTATTAGTATGAGTCCCTAGGTTTTGTCCAATACCATTACTTGAATGTATTTATGTGATGAATGAGTTTTAAATTAACTAATGAATGTAATGACTTAAGTTAGTAGAGTATGTTAAAAAAATAAGTACATACCTAGAGTAGTTAAGGGTTGTCTAGTTAAGGTGTGAAGGGGGCATAGGAATGGTCACTTCGTATCTTATCTAGATAAGTCTTAAGAATGACTCTAATTAGGGAAGACGTTGATTATGTGGACATGATCTAAGCCATAGGTAGTCTTAAGGATTATTTAGGTAGTCTTGAAGAGGTCACTCATGGACGTTATCTTCTTGATTTACTTAAGTAAGTCTTTTGATAGCCTTGGTAAGGAAACTGTCATATTATACATGTTATGTGTTTTCGTGTCTTGTAAGTGTGTTTGTGTCTCATTATGAGTAGTTTTGGGGATCATTTAGGCATGCTTAGAGAGGGTGTATTGGCGGTCTCTCTTTCTGTTTCTTAAGTAAGTCTTAGGATAGATTTTAGCGGGATAATTATATCTTAGAAGGTGTCTTACGTGAAGGTAAGCAACTTCACTGTAATAGTGACGGAATGCACTGTACAATGAGTTGAAGTCATTGTAATGCTGCTTCAAAAATGCTATAAATTGATAAATGGTATCTTATGTGTTTCTAAGGTGTTAAATGTTGTTCTTATGATTATGTTATGACATTTAAGTAAAAAAGATGCATATTTATAATAAATGTCTGTTTTAATGATTTTATGCATAATGCCATACTTAGTACAATTGTTTGTACTAACTTCATTCATTTTGTTATCTCTAAAGGTGCAGGTGAAAGGTGAGAAGGATCGTGAAGGATATCTTGGATTCTAGAGTCATTCAAGCAAAGTTGAAGTATGTCCTCAACTGACTCGAGGGCATATACAAATGTCTTTTATTTCCTTTGAAGTATTGTAATTGACTAAGTAATCTATATTTTGAAGTATGGGTCGTGTCCTAAGTATTCTCGTGTCTAAGTTTGATGAGATTGAGACCTAGGATTTCCTATGATTTTTAATGAAAGATGTTATTAAAGATATTCTAATGTTTTTGTGAAAAGTTTTAATTCTGCACTACTTTTCATTATGTATATCAAATGAAGAATACAGAAAGGGATTTACAAGACCTCCGAGATGTCAAGGACGCTTTTCGTAATTCGAGATTGTCCCTAACTTCTAGGGTGTGGTCTCGGGTCTTAACAAGCTTAGTATCAGAGCATAGGTTATGAAAGTAGTCTTAGGAATAAAAAAGTCTCATCAAGTCATGTCTACTAGAGTCTTGACCATCGGTGTGAGTCGCGACACATCTATGGGGCGAGAGGCTGTTGGACGATAGAGTTATCCTTCTTTTCTACTCATATGTCGTGCCGTAGAGTAAAAGTTATGAGTACTCTTTTCTTATGGTTTTCCTTGTGTTTCTAGGAAGATGAATATGAGGAGGACACCGACTACGAGGGTTGAAAAATAATGATGTGAATGAGGAGATTCCTCCTCAAGTTGCTCAAGGTACTCAAGGTGAGAAAGTCTCTATTGTGAAAGGAGGTAATGATGTTTCGGTGGTTCCCCCGAAGTTGAGTAATAGTGATATTAGAGAGGCTTTGATTGCTTTAGCCCTACCCGTGACTACTCAAGAGAATTTGAGTATGGTGCCTTGGATGAATGTTGTGGAGATAACTATGACCTCTAGGTTAAAAGAATTTGTGAGGATGAATTCTCCTATATTTCTTGGCTCTAAGGTGGGAGAGGATCCCCAAGATTTCTTAGATGGAGTATACACGTTGTTAAATGCTATGGGGGTTGCACCTATGGGACTTTATCTAGACATTTCACAATAGGCTTTGAAGTTATTAGTATGAGTCCCTAGGTTTTGTCCAAGACCATTACTTGAATGTATTTATGTGATGAATGAGTTTTAAATGAACTAATGAATGTACTGACTTAAGTTAGTAGAGTATGTCAAAAAAAATAAGTACTTACCTAGAGTAGTTAAGGGTTGTCTAGTTAAGGTGTGAAGGGGGCATAGGAATGGTCACTTCGTATCTTATCTAGATAATTCTTAAGAATGACTCTAATTAGGGAAGATGTTGATTATGTGGAGATGATCTAAGCCATAGGTAGTCTTAAGGATTATTTAGGTAGTCTTGAAGAGGTCACTCATGGACGTTATCTTCTTGATTTACTTAAGTAAGTCTTTTGATAGCCTTGGTAAGGAAACTATCATATTATACATGTTATGTGTTTTCGTGTCTTGTAAGTGTGTATCTGTCTCATTATGAGTAGTTTTGGGGATCATTTAGGTATGCTTAGAAAGGGTGTATTGGCGGTCTCTCTTTCTGTTTCTTAAGTGAGTATTAGGATAGCTTGGATAATTACATGTTAGAAGATGTCTTAGGCGAAGGTAAGCAATTTCACTATAAAAGTGAAGAATTCACTGTATAGTGAGTTGATGTCACTGTAATGTTGCTTCAAAAATGCTATAAATTTACTAAATGTTATCTTATGTGTTTCTAAGGTGTTAAATGTTGTTCTTATAATTATGTTATGATATTTAATTAAAAAAAGATGCATATTTCTAATTAATATCCATTTTCATGATTTTATTTATAATGCCATACTTAGTACAATTGTTTGTACTAACTCCATTCATTTTGTTATTTCTAAAGGTGTAGGTTATAGGTGAGAAGGATTGTGAAGGAGAGCTTGAATTCTAGATTCATTCAAGCAATGTTGAAGTATGTCCGTAATTGACTCGAGGGCATATATAGATGTCTTTTATTTCCTTTGAAGTATTGTAATAGACTAAGTATTTCTATATTTTGAAGTATGGGCCGTGTCCTAAGTATTCTCGGGTCTAAGTTTGATGAGACTGAAACTTAGTATGTCCTATGATTTCTAATGAAAGATGTTATTAAAAATATTCTAACGTGTCGCAATTCGAGATTGACCCTAACTTCTAGGGTGTGGTCTCGAGTAGTGACACTCCTATTTGTGGATTTATTATTATAATGTGGTAAAGGATAATTACATATTGATCACGAATGTTGTGTTGGTCCAAAAAGAGAGGTTTAACCCTTTATCCATATTTGTTTAACCAAACATATCATGTTGCTCTTAAGGAGATCAAGTTGAAGTTCACATATATATTCTAAAGGTTTGAGTAATTAGTGGATAAACATATTTGGGGATGAGAAGGGTTAGCTGCTGACCATGTTGTTACCTGGGTCTCGAGATGGTAACTTTGGGGGTCACGTGATACTTCCGCTCGCTCACATTGTTGATCATAAAAAGGCAAGCTTAGTAATTTTACTTTAGTCTACAATGTCATATGTGGGGGAGATACACTTGTCCAAAAGGAGTTAATTAACATAGTCACCATCACTTTGGAAATATATGATTGGTGAATTTAGTATGCGTCTGTGCGCGTGCGAGCGCGCGTGCGTGCATGCGTGCGAGCGTGCGTGTATGTGTGTATGTGTGTGGTGTGTGTGTTAACCCTTGGTAACCTTAAGATGATACTTTGGTATGAATGGTGGAATCAGACACTACTCATGCATTGCACATACATCCTTTAAATAATCCATGAATTAATTATATATAATGCCTAAAATTTCTATCAAACATTGTACAAATAACATCATATATAACACATGGACTAACTAAAAAATTGCTCATTTTACAGGAGTTTTATCGCGGATGTCAATATAACCCCGACTTATTTTATCAAATTGCCAAGGTTCAAAGAACCCCTCTAATAACATACAATCTATGGAGGCCCTTACCCTCTATAATCCAAAAAAAATTAATACACTATTTTACCATTGCAGGGATTTTTCTTTTCCAGTGCAATTCCAAGCGCTTCTTTTTACAAATCCTTTCTTCCGGACTCTTTATTTATCCAATTATTATTCCTTCACTGTCATTAATTTTTCTCATGTGCTCTCTCTATTCACAACTTCACCGTAATTTAGATATAAATAGTATCACTTGTGAGTTCTCTTTCTTTCGTTTTCACAATTTTGCCCTAATTTTAAAATAAATCGCCTAAATTATTACTACAAAGTTTCCAGATTTATATCCTAATTCTAGATTTCCTTCAAAAAGGTTAAATTTGTGAATCAATTGATTTGCCTCGATATTCTCCAACGTCTTCATCAAAGCATCTCAAAGTTCATATTTGACATCGTCAATTTTGTCGTCGATGACATCAATGTATATAGAGGTATGACATGCATCTGTTAGTTGATTTTTCGACCAAAAAAGTAAGTGTAGTCACTTCGAACATTACCATCTTTATGTTTTTCGGTCGCTTTGTAAATGTGAAGCTATAAATTGATATAATTTTGCTCTGTTTAATGTCAATTTTTTAAAAAATAATTGGTACAAATTGGTTAAAATATTTTCTTGTGTATTTTTCCCTTCAATTGGCTTTCATATGTATTTGATTATCGGCGAAAATATTTATGAACAAGTCTTAGAAGTTCATGACAACTAGATATTATGTGTTTCAATTATTTTGTAATTTGGATGTGTTGTTCTAGTTGCTTCGACTGCAGTTCCTTTAGGTAAAAATTGGTTAGTGCAAGAATTGTCATCAGTGTACTTTTACTTTGTTTTTAGCATTGACATCAATAGAGCTGGCTTGCTGGAAATTCTTGCTACTTCAATTACTTATACTTATGTTGATTTTTCTATGCCTCATCGGGCTGCAAAAGAATTTGTAAAACTCCCTTGGTAAAGCTTTTATTAATATATCCTCAAATGTTGTTCTGTTGTAGAATAGAGTGTTGGGATGTAATTCTCATTGTTGCCGTCGTCTTTGAAATTTTTTTAAAACTTATCCTAACTTATGATTAGTCTACTTAATAAAGATGAATTCAACTTAGATACACTTGAAAATACTAAAAATGTTTTTACAAATGTGTTTATCATCCGAAAAATGTATTCTTTTAAGAATAAACATCATACTCAACTAATTCTTTGAAGCAGAAAATATTACAACGTATATACTTATTACTAACGGAAAGTTTGTTTTTATTTTCTAAATATGACAAGTTTCTCTTCTTATTTCAAGAAGATCTTTCTAGTCAATCATGCCTTAAATATGACATATTATCCCATATAACTATTTTCATCTATTCCTTCTAAAATAATGAAAGCATGAAACTGATGAGATTTTGATACATCATTTATGGTGTTGAGTTGAAAAATGCTCAAACTTGAAGGTTCTTGTGTATTTCTTTAGAATAATTATATTTGATAGTGAGAAGTATTTATTGTTATTTTTAGTCCACATATTGATTGTAAGAATAGATACCATATATTGACAGAGATAGTCCAAGTTCTAGCAATTTTGAACTTGCTGATTGTAAGGTCCTACATATGATCTAATGGTGGCTAGTTAATGGATGGTTAGCTCTCATTTTTCTCTATGCCTTTCTGATTTCTTAGATTGAGAGAATAGCGTGAGTGTGTCTGTTAAAAGAATATCACCTCATTCATTTCCTTTATAGAGCTCACATTATATAATTTGTCGAGTTGTCATATTATTGTCTCTGCTTAACTATGTTATGAACTACAATATGTAGATTGAAAGAAAGTACAATTTTTATACTTAGTCCTCTATATCATTCTTTTAGATCATAACTATATAAGTCTTATATATGGTATATTCATCTAGTTTTACTTGATTTGTCCGCTCTCGACTTGTGATGCATGTTTTCAGGATATATCTGTTATGTGTCTCCTATACATATTCTTGAACTTTTCATGATCTACCTCTTCATTCTCATAGGAATATGAGAAAACAAATTCATTGATCACAAAAGTTGTGTTGGTCCTAAAAGAGAGGTTTAACCCTTCATCAATATTTGTTTAATCAAACATATCATGTTGATCTTGAGGAGATTAAGTTGAATTTCATAGATATATTCTCAAAGTTTGTGTTATTAGTGGATAAACATATTTGGGGATGAGAAGAGTTGGCTGCTGGCCATGTTGTTACCTGGGTCTCAAAAGGGTAACTTTGGGGTCAAGTGATAATTCCTCCCATTCACATTGTTGAGTATTAAGAGGAAAAATTAGTAATTTTATTTTAATATAAAATGTGTAGGTGGCGAAGTTACACTTTTCCAAAAGGAATAAATTGACATAGTCACCATCACTTTTGAAAATTATGATTGGTGAATTTAGTTTGTGTCTGTGCGAGTGCGCAGGCGCGAGCGTGTATGTGTGTGGTGTGTGCACCCTTAGTTACTTTAAGGTGATACTTCGACATGAATGGTGGAATGGGACACTACTCATGCATTGCACATACATCCTATAAATAATCGATGAATTAATTATATATATGCCCAAAATTTCTATCAAACATTGTACAAATAACATCATACATAACACATGTTCTAACTAACAAAAATGCTTATTTTACAGAGTTTTACGTGGAGGTCAGTATAATCCAAACTAATTTTCTAAAATTGCGGAGGTTCGAAGAACCTCTAGTTTACATACAAACTGTAGAGGTCATTATAGACATACAAACTGTAGAGGTCGTTAACCTCATAATAAAAAAAAGTAACACTCTATTTTACCATTGCTGGGGAATTTCTTTTCCAGCGCATTTCCAAGCGCTTCTTTTTGAAAAAACCTTTCTTCCAAACTCTTTATTTCTCCAATTATTATTCCTTCACTGTCATTAATTCTTCTCATGTCCTCTCTCTATTCACAACTTCACCCTAATTTAGATATAAATAGTGTCACTTGTGAGTTCTCTTTCTTTAGTTTTCACAATTTTGCCCTAATTTATATATAAATCACCTTATTTATTTCTACAAAGTTTCCAGATTTATATCCTAATTCTAGTTATTTTACAAAAGGCTAAATTTGTGAATTAATTGATTTGTCCTGATATTCTCGAATGTCTTCATCAGGGCATCTCAAAGTTTAGATTTGACATCGTCAATTTTGTCGTCGATGACATCGATGTATATGGAGCTATGACATGCATTTGTTAGTTGTTTTTGCGAACAAAAAAGTAAGTATTGTCAGTTTGAACATTACCTTCCTTAAGTTTTCTGCAGCGTTGTAAATGTGAAGCTACAAATTGGTACATTTTGCCCTGTTTAAAGTCAATTATTTTAAAAAAATTAGTACAGATTGGATAAGATATTTTCTTGTATATTTTTCCCTGCAATTGAGTTTCATATGTGTTTAATTATCGGCGATAGGATTTATTGACAAGTCTCATTAGTTCGTAATAATTAGATATTATGTGTTTCCATTATTTTTCTAATTTGGATGTGTTGTTCTAGTTGCTTCAAATGTAGTTCCTTTAGGTAAAAATTGGTTAGTGCAAGAATTTTCGTCAGTGTAATTTTACTTTGTTTATAGCATTGTCATCAATAAAGCTGGCTTACCGCAAATTCTTGCTACTTCATATACTTATACTTATGTTGATTTTTCTATACCTCATCGGGTGGCAAAAAAAATTTGTAAATTCCCTTGGTAAAGCTTTTAGTAATAAATCCTCAAACGTTGTTCCATTGTTGAATAGAGTGTTGGGATATAGTTCTCATTGTTGTCGTCGTCTTTGAATTTTTTTTTAAAGATTATCCTAACTTATCATTAGTCTACTTAAGAATGATGAATTCAACTTACATACACTTGAAAATACTAAAAAAAAATTATAAACGTGTTTATTATCCGAAAAATGTATTCTTTAAAGTATCATACTCAACTAATACTTATTAGCAAAAAATTATTACAACAACTATACTAATTACGAATCGACAGTGTGTTTCATTTTCTAACTGTGACAAGTTTCTCCTCTTATTTAAAGAAGATCTTTCTAGTCAGTCATGCCTTAACAATCACATATTATCCTTAATCAATATTTTCCTCTATTCCTTGTGACATAGTGAAGTATGAAACTAATGGCGTTTTGATACATCACATATGGTGGTGAGTTGGACAATGCTCATACTTGAAGGTTCTTGTGTATTTCTTTAGAATAATTATATTTGATATTGAGAAGTATTTATTGTTATTTTAATCCTCATATTGATTGTCAGAACAGGCACCATATATTGATGGAGATGGTCCAGGTTCTAGCGATTTTGAACTTGCTGATTGTAAGGTCCTACATATGCTCTAACGGTGGCTTGTTAATGGATGGTTAGCTCTCATTTTTCTCTATGCCTTTCTTATTTCTTAGATTGAGAGAATAGAGTGACTATGTTTGTTCAAAGAATATCACCTCATTCATTTCCTCTATAGAACTTACATCATATAATTTGTCGAGGTGTCATATTATTCTCTCTTCTTAATTATGTTATGAACTAAAATATGTAGATTGTAAGAAAGTACAATTTTTATATGTATTCCTCCATATAATTCTTTTAGATCATAATTATATTAGTCTTGTATATGGTATATCTATCTACTTTTACTTGATTTGTCGGCTTTCGACTTGTGATGCATGTTTAAAGATATATCTGTTATTTGTCTCCTATACTTATTCTTGCAGTTTTCGTGATCCATCTCTTCATTCACATAGAAAGATGAGCTAACAAATTTATTGATCACGAATGTTGTGTTGGTTCTAATAGAGAGGTTTAACCCTTCATCAATATTTGTTTGATCAAACATATCATGTTTCTCTTGAGGATATTAAGTTGAAGTTCATAGATATATTATCAAAGTTTGTGTAATTAGTGGATAAACATATTCGGGGATGGGAAGGGTTGGCTGCTGACCATGTCGTTACCTGGGTCTCGAGACGGTAACTTTGTGGTCAAGTGATACTTCCTCTCGCTCACATTGTTGAGTATTAAGAGGCAACCTTAGTAATTTTATTTTAATCTACAATGTTGTATCTGGCAGAGCTACACTTGTCCAAAAGGAACTAATTGATATATTAAACATCACTTTGGAAAATTATGATTGGTGAATTTAATGTGTGAGCGCGTGCGTGCGCGGGTGCGTGTATGTTTGGTGTATCTGTTTACCTGTGGTGACCTTAAGGTGATATATATATACACACACACATATCTATATATATATATACATACATATATATGTATATATATATATATATATGTATATATATATATATATGTATATATATATATATGTGTGTAAATATATATGACAAAAATTTATATCAAACATTATACAAATAACATCATACATAACACATGAACTAACTGTCACGACCCAAAACGGGTCGCGAGTGGCACCAACACCTATCCTACTATGTGAGCGAACCAACAAATCTAAACCCCAACATAATGCGGAAGACTCAAAATCTTATTAATAAAGCCAATAAACAAACATTCTAAAATTTATCAACTATTATCCCCAAAATCTGGAAGTCATCACATCAAGAACATCTATCCTCAAATTACTAAGTCTAAGAATATTTAAGAACTAAAATAAAGAATAAAACGGTAGTCCATGTCCGAGCTTCAAGGACATCAAGACGTGAATGAGAGAATCCAGTCCGAGCTAGGAACAATAGCTCACCCTGAAATCTGACGTGCTGTAGACTGGCTAGAGTTGCGGACGAGACGAAGTCACTGGTGCACTTGCTGCACTCCACAAAACAACAAGAAGAACATAAAAGTAGGGGTCAGTACAAGGAACAAGTACTGAGTAGGTATCATCGGCCAACTCAAAATAGAAAGCAATATATATTGAATAATAATGTAAAATCAACCACAATACTTAACAGGTGACAATCAACAAGTACAAGAACCATTGGCAACAACACCAAGCACATCTATGAGGACTCAAGCCTCCACACCATACTCATTTGGGAAATAGGTTCTTCGAAATTTAGTGTATTAACATAATTCAAGATTACTTCTCTTTATTCTTATCGTGTCGGAACGTGACACTCCGATCCCCTATTGCTACGTGTCGGAACGTGACACTCCGATCCATTATTCCTACCGTGTCGGAACGTGACACTCCGATCCCCTAATGCTACGTGTCGGAACGTGACACTCCGATCCATTATTCCTACCGTGTCGGAACGTGACACTCCGATCCCCTAATGCTACGTGTCGGAACGTGACACTCCGATCCATTATTCCTACCGTGTCGGAACGTGACACTCCGATCCCCTAATGCTACGTGTCGGAACGTGACACTCCGATCCATTATTCCTACCGTGTCGGAACGTGACACTCCGATCCCCTAATGCTACGTGTCGGAACGTGACACTCCGATCCATTATTCCTACCGTGTCGGAACGTGACACTCCGATCCCCTAATGCTACGTGTCGGAACGTGACACTCCGATCCATTATTCCTACGTGTCGGAACGTGACACTCCGATCCATTATTCCTACGTGTCGGAACGTGACACTCCGATCCATTATTCCTACGTGTCGGAACGTGACACTCCGATCCATTATTCCTACGTGTCGGAACGTGACACTCCGATCCATTATTCCTACGTGTCGGAACGTGACACTCCGATCCATTATTCCTACGTGTCGGAACGTGACACTCCGATCCATTATTCCTACGTGTCGGAACGTGACACTCCGATCCATTATTCCTACGTGTCGGAACGTGACACTCCGATCCATTATTCCTACGTGTCGGAACGTGACACTCCGATCCATTATTCCTACGTGTCGGAACGTGACACTCCGATCCATTATTCCTACGTGTCGGAACGTGACACTCCGATCCATTATTCCTACGTGTCGGAACGTGACACTCCGATCCATTATTCCTACGTGTCGGAACGTGACACTCCGATCCATTATTCCTACGTGTCGGAACGTGACACTCCGATCCATTATTCCTACGTGTCGGAACGTGACACTCCGATCCATTATTCCTACGTGTCGGAACGTGACACTCCGATCCATTATTCCTACGTGTCGGAACGTGACACTCCGATCCATTATTCCTACGTGTCGGAACGTGACACTCCGATCCATTATTCCTACGTGTCGGAACGTGACACTCCGATCCATTATTCCTACGTGTCGGAACGTGACACTCCGATCCATTATTCCTACGTGTCGGAACGTGACACTCCGATCCATCTATCTCATTATTTCAGTTTATCAAGCTTTCTTTATGTCAAGCATCATCTTAATAGAGAGGATTTAAGATTAAAGATTCAACAATCTCATCATTCTAACCACCACAATTATACGATCACAACATACAAACACACAATCAAGTATATAGAAGACTTTACAATACCACCCAATACATATCAATCGCTATTAAGAGTTTACTATGACATAGCATAAACCATAACCTACCTCCACCGAAGAATCGTGATCAAGCAAGCTATCTCCCCAATGCCTTTTGCTTTCCTCTTCGTTCTTCCTCTCTCTCGCTCGTTCTCCCTCTCTGTCTTTTTCTTTTTCTTCTCTAGATTCTTTTCTTTTACCCTAATTATCATATAATTTATTATGATAAAAGTAACCCATTAGTTATTCCAAGGTTATCTCCTTTACCCTCCAAGTAAATAAATTATTAAACTTACCCCACTAATTTCATAAAGTTTGTCATGAATAGTCCAAAACACCCCTTTAAAACTTTTAGCAGAAATCCGACCCAGTTAGGTTTACGCAACTTGTGACGGCCCGTCGTATCTGTGACGGTCCGTCCTGCAGGTCCGTCACAAAGTTCAGAGAGTCAAATTCTGTAAAGGGTTTGTGACGGTCCGTCGTACCTACGACGGTCCGTCCTGCAGTTCCGTCGCGAAGTTCAGAGAGTCGATCTCAGTACCCAGATTTTCAGAGTTTAAGTGTTTTGGAACGAAGCCCCTCGACGGTCCGTCGTGCCTATGACGGTTCGTCCTACTTGTCGTCGAGGGTAATGAGAAAAGTAGCAGAAGAAAATTCACAAGTATGGGACGACGGAATCCATCACGGGCCGTCGTGACCATGACGGTCCGTCGCGTGGTCCGTCGACCCAGTCAGTTTTTATCAAAATAATCTTACTGCTCGAATCGACTAAACAGGTCGTTACAATAGATACCAATTTACCCATCGTTCGTCCCCGAACGATCACAGGAAGAAAAGCAAGGGCGAGAAAGAGTACCTGAATCTGTAAAAAGATGTGGATATCTTTCTTGCATATCCGCCTCATTCTCCCAAGTAGACTCTTCAACTGGCCGATTCTTCCACTGAACCTTGATAGATGCAATCTCCTTTGATCTCAACTTGCGGACTTCTCTAGCTAGAATAGCAACCGGCTCCTCCTCATAAGACAAATTCTCATCAAGAAGAACTGAATCCCAGCGAATAATGTAGTTTCCATCCCCATGGTACTTTTTCAGCATAGACACATGAAATACCGGGTGCACTCCTGAGAGTCCTGGAGGCAATGCCAATTCATAAGCCACCTCCCCCACGCGCTTCAAAACTTCAAATGGCCCAATATACCTTGGACTAAGTTTACCTCGCTTACCAAACCGCATCACCCCTTTCATGGGTGAAACCTTCAGCAAGACTTGTTCACCCTCCATAAAATTCAAGTCCCTAACCTTTCGATCTGCATATTCCTTCTGCCTGCTCTGAGCTGCTAGAAGCTTATCCTGAATGAATTTTACCTTATCTAACGATTCCCTCAAAAGATCGGTACCCCAAGGTCTTACCTCAAATGCATCAAACCAACCAATGGGAGACCTACATCTCCTCCCATACAGTGCCTCAAATGGGGCCATATCAATACTTGAGTGATAGCTATTGTTGTATGAAAACTCTGCTAAGGGTAAGAATTTATCCCAATGACCACCAAATTCTATCACACATGCACGAAGCATATCCTCCAACACCTGAATCGTTCGCTCAGACTGACCATCGGTCTGAGGGTGAAATGCAGTACTAAGATCCAGCCTAGTACCTAATTCAGCATGTAATGTTCTCCAAAACTTAGAAGTAAACTGCGTACCTCTATCTGATATGATGGAGAGTGGAACTCCATGCAATCGAACAATTTCCGAGATATAGAGTTTGGCTAACTTCTCTGCATTGTAAGTCATCTTGACCGGAATGAAGTGAGCAGACTTAGTTAATCTGTCAACAATTACCCAAATAGAATCAAACTTACCCAATGTCTTGGGAAGACCAACCACGAAATCCATTGCAATCCTTTCCCACTTCCATTCAGGAATGGGCATTCTTTGAAGTGTTCCTCCAGGCCTCTGGTGTTCATACTTTACTTGCTGACAATTCGGGCATTTGGCAACAAAATCAACAATGTCGCGCTTCATTCTACTCCACCAGAAATGTTGCTTTAGGTCGCGATACATTTTGGTTGCACCAGGATGTATAGAGTACCTTGAACTATGAGCCTCTGTAAGAATAGTGTGAATCAAATCATCAACACGGGGCACACATACCCTTCCCTTAATCCTCAAAACACCTTCTTCATCAATTATTGCCTCTTTAGCCTCTCCTCCGCAATACCATATCTCGAATTTGGCTCAGCTTCTCATCAGTAAACTTCTTCTCCTTAATCTTGTCAAGAAAAGAGGATCTTGCCTCCACACAGGCCAAAAGTCCTCCTTTCTCTAGTATTTCCA
>NC_028644.1:54063210-54063630 GCF_001406875.1 Solanum pennellii
GCAGCCAACTCCAAATCATGGGTCGGATAGTTACGTTCATGCACTTTTAATTGTCTCGAAGCATAAGCAAATTACACTTTTTTCCTACATTAGCACTGCACCCAGACCAGAATAAGATGCATCACAATAGGCAATGAAATTCTTACCTTTGACTGGCAAGGTAAGAATTGGGGCAGTAGTCAACAAAGTCTTGAGTTTCTGAAAACTTTCTTCACATTCATCCGACCATACAAAGGGAACATTCTGCTTAGTCAAATTTGTTAGCTGCGAAGCAATAGAAGAAAATCCCTTGACAAATCGACGGTAGTAGCTAGCTAAACCAACAAAGCTTCTTACCTCTGTAACATTAGTAGGTCTTACCCAACTCTTCACTGCTTCAATCTTAGAAGGATCCACCATCACTCCATCCTTAGAAACCAC
>NC_028644.1:54067993-54071139 GCF_001406875.1 Solanum pennellii
TTTTACCCTAATTATCAAATAATTAAGTATAAAAGATGATAAAAGTAACCCACTATTTATTTCAAGGTTATCTCTTTTAACCCCCAAGTAATTAAAATATTACCCTTACCCCACAAATTTCATAATTATAAGCATAAATAGTCCAAAACGCCCCTTAAAAACTCTCAGCAGAAATCCGACCCAGGTGGAATTACGCCACTCGTGACGGCCCGTCGTACCTGCGACGGTCCGTCCTGCACGTCCGTCACAAAGTTCAGAGACTCAATTTCAGTAAAAGGTCTGTGACGGTTTGTCGTGGCTACGACGGTCCGACTGCAGTTCCGTCGTGAAGTTCAGAGAGTTGATCCCAGTATCCGGATTTTCAGAGTTTAAGTGTTTTGGAACGATGACCCCCGACGGTTCGTCGTGACCATGACGGTCCGTCGACTGTTCCGTCGACTCAGCCAGTTTTCTATCAAAATAATCTTGCTGCTCGAATCGACTAAACAGGTCGTTACACTAACTAAAAGAAACGCTCATTTTTACAGGGTTTTATCGTGGAGGTCAATATAGGCCCAACTTATTTTATCAAATTGTGGAGGTTCGAAGAACCCCTCTAATTTACATACAATTTGTGGAGGTTTTTGGAGGTCGTTAACTTCGGTAATCCAAAAAAAGTAATACTCTATTTTAACATTGCAAGAATTTTTCTTTTCCAGCGCATTTCTAAGTGCTTCTTTTTACAAAACATTTCTTCGGAACTCTTTATTTATCCAATTATTATTCCTTCACTGTCATTAATTCTTCTCATGTCCTCTCTCTGTTCAAAACTTCACCCTAATTAAGATATAAATAGTGTCACTTGTGTGTTCTCTTTCTTTAGTTTTCACAATTTTTCCCTAATTTAAATATAAATCGCCTGGATTATTTCTACAAAGTTTCCAGATTTATATCCTAATTCTAGCATTTCTTACAAAAGGTTCAATTTGTGAATCAATTGATTTTTCTCGATATTCTCCAACGTCTTCATTAGAGCATCTCAAAGTTCAGATTTGACATCCTTAATTTTGTCGTCGATGACATCGATATATACGGAGCTATTTCATGCATTTGTTAGTTAATTTTGCTACCAAAAAAGTAAGTGTTGTCACTTTAAAAATTACCATCTTTACATTTTCTGTCATGTTTTAAATGTGAAGATACAAATTGGTATTATTTTGCTCTATTTAATGTCAATTTTTTTAAAAAATGATAGAGATTGGTTAAGACATTTTCTTGTGTACTTTTCCCTGCAATTGGTTTTCATATGTGTTTTAGTATCGGCGATAAGATTTATGGACAAGTCTCATTAGTTCATGACAATTAGATATTATGTGTTTCCATTATTTTTCTAATTTTGATGTGTTGTTCTTGCTGCTTCAAATGTAATTCCTTTAGGTAAAAATTGGTTAGTGCAAGAATTGTCGTCACCGTACTTTTACTTTGCTTTTAGCATTGACATCAATAGTGTTTTCCTGCTGCAAATTCTTGCTACTTCATATACTTATACTTATGTTGATTTTTCTATGATTCATCGGGCGGCAAAAAAAATTGTAACCTCCCTTGGTAAAGCTTTTATTAATATATCCTCAAATGTTGTTTCATAGTAGAATAGAGTGTTGGGATGTAGTTCTCATTATTGTCGTTGTCGTCTTCAATTTTTTTTTTATCAAGCTTATCCCAACATATCATTAGTCTACTTAAGAAAGACGAATTCAACTTTGATACACTTGAAAATACTAAAAAAGTTTTTACAAACGTGTTTATTATCCGAAAAATTTATTCTTTTAAGTATTAATATCATACTCAACTAATTCTTTGTAGAAGAAAAATATTACAACGTCTATACTCATTACTAATGGGCAGTGTGTTTCATTTTCTAACTGTGAAAAATTTCGCTTCTTATTTCAAGAAGAGGTTTCTAGTCAGTCATGCCTTAACAATCACATATGATACATCACTTATGGTGGTGAGTTGGAAAATGCTCATACTTGAAGGTTCTTGTGTATTTCTTTAGAATAATTATATTTGATATTGAGAAGTATTTATTGTTATTTTGGTCCACATATTGATTGTCAAAATAGACACCATATATTGATGGAGATGGTCCAAGTTCTAGCGATTTTGAACTTGCTGATTGTAAGGTCCTGCATATGCTCTAACGGTGGCTTGTTAATGGATGGTTAGCTCTCATTTTTTTCTATGCCATTCTTATTTCTTACATTCAGAGAATAGAGAGACTATGTGTGTTCAAAGAATATCACCTCATTCATCTCCTCTATAGAACTTACATCATATAATTTGTCGAGTTGTCATATTATTCTCTCTGCTTAATTGTGTTATGAACTACAATATGTAGATTGTAAGAAAGTACAATTTTTATATGTAGTCCTCTATATAATTCTTTTAAATCATAATTATACTAGTCTTGTATGTGGTATATCTATCTACTTTTACTTGATTTGTCGGCTATCGACTTGTGATGCATGTTTCAAGATATATCTGTTATCTGTCTCCTATCCTTATTCTTGCAGTTTTCGTGATCTATCTCTTCATTCTCATAGGAAGATGAGCTAACAAATTTATTGATCACGAATGTTGTGTTATTTCTAATAGAGAGGTTTAACTTTTAATCAATATTTGTTTAATCAAACATATCATGTTTCTCTTGAGGAGATTAAGTTGAAGTTCATAGATATATTCTCAAAGTTTGTGTAATTAGTGGATAAACATATTCGGGGATGAGAAGGGTTGGCTGCTGACCATGTTGTTACCTGGGTCTCGAGATGGTAACTTTGTGGTCAAGTGATATTTCCTCTCGCTCACATTGTTGAGTATTAAGAGGCAAGCTTAGTAATTTTATTTTAATCTACAATGTTGTAAGTGGCAGAGATACACTTGTCCAAAAGGAACTAATTGACATATTAAACATCACTTTGGAAAATTATGATTGGTGAATTTAATGTGTGTCTGTGCGAGTACGCGCACGAGCGCGTGCTTGCGTGTATGTGTTCACCCGCGGTGACCTTAAGGCATTAAGAATAGTGGAATGGGACACTACTCATGCATTGCACATACATCCTATAAATAATCCATGAATTAATTTTATATATATATATATATATATA
>NC_028644.1:54071469-54076768 GCF_001406875.1 Solanum pennellii
TATATATATATATATATATATATTTATATATATATATGCCAAAATTTTCTATCAAACATTTATACAAATAACATCATACATAACACATGGACTAAATAAAAGAAACGCTCATTTTACAGGGTTTTATCGTGGAGGTCAATATAGGCCCAACTTATTTTATCAAATTGTGGAGGTTCGAAGAACCCCTCTAATTTACATACAATTTGTGGAGGTCGTTAACTTTGGTAATCCAAAAAAAGTAATACTTTATTTTAAGATTGCAGGGATTTTTCTTTTCCAGCGCATTTCTAAGTGCTTCTTTTTACAAAACATTTCTTCCGAACTCTTTATTTATCCAATTATTATTCCTTCACTGTCATTAATTCTTCTCATGTCCTCTCTCTGTTTAAAACTTCACCCTAATAAAGATATAAATAGTGTCACTTGTGTGTTCTCTTTCTTTAGTTTTCACAATTTTGCCCTAATTTAAATATAAATTGCCTGAATTATTTCTACAAAATTTCCAGATTTATATCCTGATTCTAGAAATTCTTAAAGAAGGTTCAATTTGTGAATTAATTGATTTTTCTCGATATTCTCCAACGTCTTCATCAGAGCATCTCAAAGTTCAGATTTGACATCCTTAATTTTGTCGTCGATGACATCGATGTATATGGAGCTATGACATGCATTTGTTAGTTGATTTTGCTACAAAAAAAAGTAAGTGTTGTCACTTTAAAAATTACCATCCTTACGTTTTCTGTCGTGTTTTAATTGTGAAGCTACAAATTGGTATTATTTTTACTCTGTTTAATGTCAATTTTTTTAAAAAAAATTGATGCAGATTGGTTAAGATATTTTCTTGTGTATTTTTCCCTGCAATTGGTTTTCATATGTGTTTGAAAATCGGCGATAATATTTATGGACAAGTCTCATTAGTTCATGACAATTAGATATTATGTGTTTCCATTATTTTTCTAATTTGGATGTGTTGTTCTAGCTGCTTAAATGTAATTCCTTTAGGTAAAAATTGGTTAGTGCAAGAATTGTCGTCACTGTACTTTTACTTTGTTTTTAGCATTGACATTAATAGTTCTGGCTTGCTGCAAATTCTTGCTACTTCATATACTTATACTTATGTTGATTTTTGTATGCTTCATCGGGCGGCAAAAAAAATTGTAACCTCCCTTTGTAAAGCTTTTATTAATATATCCTCAAATGTTGTTTCATAGTATAATAGAGTGTTGGATGTAGTTCTCATTATTGTCGTTGTCGTCTTTGAACTTTTTTATCAAGCTTATCTCAACATATCATTAGTCTACTAAAGAAAGACGAATTCAACTTTGATACACATGAAAATACTAAAAATGTTTTTACAAACGTGTTTGTTATCCGAAAAATGTATTCTTTTAAGTGTAAATATCATACTCAACTAATTCTTTGTAGAAGAAAAATATTACAACATCTATACTCGTTACTAATGGGCAGTGTTTTCATTTTCTAACTATGACAAATTTCCTTTTTATTTCAAGAAGAGATTTCTAGTCAGTCATGCCTTAACAATCACATATGATACATCACTTATGGTGGTGAGTTGGACAATGCTCATACTTGAAGGTTCTTGTGTATTTCTTTAGAATAATTATATTTGATGTTGAGAAGTATTTATTGTTATTTTGGTCCACATATTGATTGTTAAAATAGACACCATATATTGATGGAGATGGTCCAAGTTCTAGCGATTTTGAACTTGCTGATTGTAAGGTCCTGCATATGCTCTAACAGTGGCTTGTTAATGGATGGTTAGCTCTCATTTTTCTCTATGCCTTTTTTATTTCTTACATTGAGAGAATAGAGTGACTATGTGTGTTAAAGAATATCACCTCATTCATTTCCTCTATAGAACTTACATCATATAATTTGTCGAGTTGTCATATTATTGTCTCTGATTAATTGTGTTATGAACTACAATACATAGATTGCAAGAAAGTACAATTTTTATAGGTAGTCCACTATATAATTCTTTTAGATCATAATTATATAAGTCTTATATATGTATATCTATCTACTTTTACTTGATTTGTCGGCTCTCGACTTGTACTGCATGTTTTCAAGATATATCTGTTATATTTCTCCTATCCTTATTCTTGCACTTTTCGTGATCTATCTCTTCATTCTCATAAGAAGATGAGTTGACGAATTTTTGTAAAGCTAAAGCAAATATACTTTGGCATATGAATCAATTTTCGGAAGATACTTGGACACTTCAACCTTTCTTTAGAGATATTACGGGCAAGTAAGTCAAGTAACTACTGGATTTAATACATAATCATTATATTTCAGAACTGGATGAATCTTAAAAAATGACTCAAATTTAGTCTGTTAAATGTTATGTGATTGATTTTTGGTTTGCTATTACTTTTGTAGTGTTAAACGCGATAGCGTAAGTTTTATTTCGGGATTAGATATTGCAAGTTTTATTTCGGGATTAGATATTGCTAATCCTTTATTATCTACATAAGGTTGCTTGTATCGACCGTTGACATCCTACTGAAGTTTCATTCGCAGTGGCCTGTACTAGTTAAAATGGATACCATAAACATATTACCTTATATAAGAAGGTTTACAAGCTTGGCAAAATTTGACAAGAATCACGCACTGCCTTAACTGAGTTTGACAAGACTGAGAAAGACATTACTCCTATTGGTGGATTTTTTTATTATAATGTGGTAAAGGATGATAACATATTGATCACGAATGTTGTGTTGGTCCTAAAAAGAGAGGTTTAACCCTTCGTCAATATTTTTTAAATCAAACATATCATGTTGCTCTTGAGGAGATTAAGTTGAAGTTCATAGATATATTCTCAAAGTTTGTGTAATTAGTGGATAAACATATTTGGGGATGAGAAGGGTTGGTTGCTGACCATGTTGTAATTTTTATTTTATTTTTTGCTTTTTTAACATAATAGTCTTATTTTTATTGTCAAAAATGTGCCTCCTATTATACTTGTACAGTTTTACGGGAGCATCGATCAGAATTGACAGACAACAGAATAGACGCATATGTTGCTGCTACCATTAAGGTTGGTCCCTGCAGCTTATCTAGGTCTCGAGATGGTAACTTTGGTGGTCAAGTGATACTTCCTCTCACTCACATTGTTGAGTATTAAGAAGCAAGCTTAGTAATTTTATTTTAATCTACAATGTTGCCTAGCTTATTTTTGAACTGTTTCACTCAGTCTTGTTTGAAGATTTTCTATAGTTTCTTATCCTAGTTGCTGATAACGTGTTCTTTTTTCCTTGTAGTTGTTGGAAGTCATTAAGTTAGAAGGTCACTCCTGAGGATGTTATAAGACTATGTGATTGTTTCTACTGGAAGTAAGTTTTCTTTCTCCACCTATGGTAGTTGAGCACTTTTCTCGATCATATTTTCACTTTCCTTCATTATAAATGTAATCTAATTTATTAAAAATTTTATTTGAAATTTTTTTTTCAATATGTTTCACTAACAAGTCACTTCAAACCACCCAAGAAAATAAAAATTTCTTTGACAGCTTAAAGGCTTAAATATTTTAACATTATCGTCATTAAATAAAGCACAAATTTTAAACAATTTAATATGGCTAGTATTGTTTCTTTCCGTGAGGGGATTTATAAAGATAATGTTGACATTTTAAATAATATAGTAGAATTATAACTATAAAAATTTTTCTAATGTTTTAGTTATTATCATTAATATTCTGAATGTATATGTTTTAGTGATTAATGCATGTATTAGAATAATATATTAAAATTCATGTTAGCTATAATCTAATTATATAAATTTTAGTCAAAGAATTAAGGAGGTTACAACCCCAATAAAATGAATATGAAAAAATTTTGGTAAAAAGAAATAACAAATTTTCTTTAACTCTATCTAAATGAATTGTTGGGTCAGTTCACAAAAAAGCCCAAAATCCATTTGTAACAGGTCTAACAACGGGAGTTGTCGGAACTGCCGTAATTATAAACTACAATTTGCACTTTTAACCACAACTAATTGAAAGTTTTGTAGTAAATATTTCTTCTAATACTTCCTACTAAACGGCTCTTCAAAAGTAAAAAGAGTAAAATCTTTCATTGACCAATATTATTGTTTAACTTTATTTTCCTGCTTGTACTTTATTTTGCCTTATTTTGATCCGAAAGAGAAATTTCAATCTACTTTCTATTATTTTTTTGAAATTAATCTAGATATTTTATCTCCCATTTTTGCTATCCTTTAAATTTGCTCTAGTGATTATATATCGTAAAATTTTATTTCAATAAAATATTGATTACTAAAATATAGTACAAGAAAGTGATAAAAGATATAACTTTTAACAGAAAAAATTAAAGAATTTATGATTGAATAAAAGTTTATTTTAGTTTTATTTGTTAAGACAAATGGTGGAACAAATCATGCATCCATATTGTCTAAACGGTTTCGTTTGGGTTAAACCCAAAAAATATATGCGGGCTTACAACCTTATACTCTGTGATTTTTCCTTGAACTTGTTATACAAATATATTTTTCATCCTAATGTAACAATTTCACCGATAAATTTTGACCATGGATTCAAAAAATTAAAATACGTCGATATAAGTATATAAAATTTATTATTTTTTTGTTTTAAAAAGTAATTACATGTATTTACTTTTTTGTACTAAATTTCGATGACCAATTAATGATTGTTTTGTTTTATCTTAATAGTAACACTTTAATTTTGACTAAAGATTTAACGGGAAAAGGAAAAATACACCTCCAAACAATCATAAATGGTATGCAGATATCCTCTGTCATACTTTTGAGACATTGATCCCCCTGTCATCCAAAAACTAGAGTATATATACCCTTTATACTAACGGAAATACATGTATCATAATATTATCCACTGATCCGATATTTATCGACGGATAAGATTGTGTCACGTGTCCCTAGTTAGTCTTCCGTTAGTGTAACGACCTGTTTAGTCGTTTCGAGCAGCAGAGTTGATTTCTGGAAATCACTGTCTGGGTTGACGGATCCCACGACGGACCGTCATGGGCACGACGGACCGTCGAGGGGGTCTCGTTCCAAAACACTTAGAATTTAGGAATTTGGGTACTGAGATCGACTCTCTGAACTTTGCGACGAAATGGCAGGACGGACCGTCGCATACATGACGGGCCGTCACAGACTCTTTAATGAATTGAGTCTCTGAACTTTGTGACGGAAGCAGCAGGACGGACCGTCGCAGGCACGACGGGCCGTCACAGGCTGCGTAACCCTGACTGGGTCGGATTTCTGTTAAATGTTT
>NC_028644.1:54084986-54086288 GCF_001406875.1 Solanum pennellii
CCATCGTCTTCAACTCAACCGCAACTCTAGCCAGTCTTCATCAAGCCAGATTTCAGGGTGAGCTATTGCTTCTAGCTTGGACTGGATCTTCCTCTTCATGTCTTGATGCCTTGAGATTCCGGCATGGACTAGCTTTTTACTTATTTTAGCTTCTTAGATACTCTTAGATTAGTAATTTGAGGATAGATGTTCTTGTGGTGATGACTTCCAGGTTTTGGGAATAAATAGTATTGAGTTTTTATAAGTTATTTAATCGATTCTCATTAATGAGTTAAAGTCTTCCGCATTATATTTTGTTATTTATGGTTGAAATGTTGGGGTTTAGATTGGTTGGTTCGCTCACATAGTAGGTTAAGTGTGGGTGCCACTCGCGACCCGTTTTGGGTCGTGAAAGTTAGACTGAAGGGCATATATGCTTTAGTTTTTGGACGGCAGGGGCACCAATGTCCCAAAAGTATGACGCATGGTATCTGCGTACCGTCTATGATAGTATAGGGTTTATTTGTCCTTTTTCCCAAGATTAAAAGGTAAAATATATTAATTAAGATATTTCTCTAATATATTTATATATATATATATATATATCTATATATATATATATTATTTACAGAGAAATCTTAATTATTTATTTTATGTTCAAATTCTTAATCAAAATTGAACTGCTACTATTAGGATAAAAATATTAATTGGTCATTGAAATTCAGTACAAAAAAATAAATATAGATAACTACTTTTTAAATAAAATAAATAATTTACATATACTTTTATTGTGTTATTTTAATTTTTTAAATCCTAAGTCAAAATTCACCTGTCAAACTGTCACAATTAGGATGAAATTATATT
This sequence comes from Solanum pennellii, assembly GCF_001406875.1. Classification (NCBI taxonomy): domain Eukaryota; kingdom Viridiplantae; phylum Streptophyta; class Magnoliopsida; order Solanales; family Solanaceae; genus Solanum; species Solanum pennellii. The sequence continues at coordinate 54,085,830 of NC_028644.1, forward strand.
TGTAGAACAAGTTTAGGGATTCATAGAGTAAATATAATATAAATTAGAGAGAGAAAACACATAGTATAAGCTATAAGCCCACATATACAATTTTGAATTAACGGTACCGTTTATATAGTATGGATTTGTGATTTCGTTGCTCCATTTGTCTTAATAGCAGTTAAAATAAAATTCTATTCAATCATAAATTGGTTGTTGAATTTTGACAAATAATTCAAAGGTGAAACTCATTAATTAAGATCATAAAAATATTAAAATTAAAATACCACAATAAATATGTATTTACTTATTATTTAAAAAAAAAGTGACATCCCTACTTACTTTCTTATACTAGATTTCACTAATAATTTATATTTTAGTTTTTTGACTAATGAAATTGAACTAAACGTTCAAAGGAAATACATTAATAAAAACTTAAAATGTTAAAAACAAAATACCACAATTATATATATATATATA
>NC_028644.1:54096288-54129849 GCF_001406875.1 Solanum pennellii
GATTTTGTCCCTTATAAGTTTATAATTACAAAAATCCTTCAAACTGATACAATAATATGATCGTCAATATATTAATTTGATGCGCGAAATACGTTAATCGTTAAGTATGATACATTATATTTTATACATGTTACTAATCTGATGTACATTATATACATGATACATTAATTTGATGCGTGAAAATAAGAGATATTGAAAATTTGTAAAACTAAGAGAGGTGAAATTTGAGTCATTTAAATAATATAATATATATCAATACAAAAACGACACAGTATAAGCGCACATATACTATTTTGGGGTTTAACTCGGAACGGTGTCGTTGAGACCAGTATGCATTGCATGGATCTGTTTCACCATTTGTCGTACTACTTCAATACACGTAATAAGCATGCCGGTAACACGTGACCCCTCTTCTCTTTTTTCAGGACTGCTATAAAAGGGGCGGATTGTTTTCAACTTCCGTTACTCATTTTAGCCCTCTTCCTTCCCTCGAATTGATCGCTCTCCCTACACATATACAGAAAGGATTTTACAATCGAATGAATTGCTGCTGGTTTGTTTCACACAAAAAATGTCGATTAGCTTCAAATTCAGAAGCTGTTCAGACTTCGATTCGGTTGATATAGATGGCCGGACCTCTATATCTTTAGGAGAACTAAAGATCAGGATCGCCCGACTGAAAAATCTCAACGTAGGCAGGGATTTCGATCTCATCCTCTCCGATGCCGCCTCCGGTAAAGGTCAGTCAATCTCTTTTTTTTTCTTCTCTTCCATTTTTATGCACACCGGTTGCTTCTGGTGAACTACACATGTGCAAGTGTCTCTGTGGATACACATATATGTTTTTGAACTTCTTTTTATTAATTCACACTTATATATATCTATGTATAGGTTGTGTATATATGTTCATACTGTTGAATTGTATTTTTTTATGTGGATTGTTTGATAGGTTGATATATATCTATATAGAGAGATAGAGATGGACTGATAGAGAAAAACTTTCTTGAAATTTAGTGACGTTATAATTTTTCTAGGCTGATTAGAGCAAAAGATATATCTGCATTTCTATTTATGTGTTTTTATGTGTGTGTGTTTTGTATCTTCCAATCCACTGGGATTTACACAAAGTCTGATTTTTGATCTACATGCCTTGTGTTTGTGGTTGCAGTGTATGATGACGAAAGTATTCAGATTGCGAGTGGGTCAAGTGTAATTATCAGGAGAGTTCCTGCTAAAAAGTCTCCTTCAACTGTTAAGTGAGTTTTTAATACTTGCAAATGCAAAATCCTTTTGAGAACTTTTACTACTATATGTCTTATTAGGTATTAGGTCGATTGAATTCCTTTTATAGCTTAAATTCTCTCATCTTTTGCTGTAAAACTGTGTTGTGAGGTTTTCACTAACTTGGATGTATTGTATGAGATAAATTAGATTGTGAACTGTATAAGAAAATTGATGTTCAATACTAGATGGGCTTTGTATTGTTATCATGGTATTTATTGGTAATTATTTTAGTTGGAGCACTATAGTGTCAGTCATAATTCTTATGCTTCGCGGAACAATGTATTTGTTTAGATAATGAGGTGCTTTGATAATGATTTGTCATTTAAGTTTATTTCTGCTTTCTGAAGTCTCTCATATGATTTGACACGGTAACAGGCCAACAATTGGTACCATGAAGTATTTACGGTTGAAAGATGTTGATCGTATGAACCAGGTGGTAAGTGTGGTTACCATTTTTTTTTTTTTTGCACTCATGGTGTCTGTTACTTTTTTCCCTTTGAGATAGTCACTTACAAACCCAAAATTTACGGTGCACAAGTTGTCTAATATACTGCATATGTTACAGGATGCGCAAGTCAATAAATTTCATGACTTTAGGGCTGACTTTTTTCCGCTGGATGAGGGAATATTTCCCAAGAATGATGTAGGATTTGATCAGCAGAACTGCTGGGACTTTGAGAAAGAGTACCTCTTAGGTCCAAGGTATATTACTTCTGACTTTCTCTTTAATAATTTGGAGTAAGTTTCTCTCAGATTCAAGGTATATTACTTCTGACTTTTAGTAACATTACTAAAGATTAGCCACCCCCTAATCCACCACCAGGAAAATGTATTAGAAAAAATTTAATAGAAGCAGCTTGGAAAACTACTGTTTCACATTTATGCTTCTGTGTACTATATTGCATTATCTATCTTCTATTTTAGTCATTCCTTTTAGCCCATAAGTATGCTGATGTTTGTTGTCTTATGGTTGAAGGGCGATACGCTCCAACTTTCCAGCTTTTCGCAGTAATGTTTTACCGGACGTACTGAGATGCCCTCTCTGTAGTATCTTCATGAAGGATGCTGTAATGATACCTTGCTGCCAGCACAGTTTTTGTGAGAAATGTGAGTAGTATATGCATTATTGAGCAGTTTTGTCTGTTCATCTATGCTTGCTTCCATTATGCATTTGTTTCTTCTGAAATGCATGTGTCATGAGTATTATATTCACTCTTTGCACTTGTTATTACTTACCAAATCTCTTTTTGAGCGTATTGTGTTCTTGGATAATAATGATTTTGAGCATTGAGAATATACTTCTACTTTTTCTGGATGAATGTATCTGCAGGCATTCGTCTGGTTCTTCTAGAAAAGGCGAAGTGCCCAAAATGCTCTTCTAGCAGGTGTAGAGTGGAAGATCTGCTACCAAATTTATCTCTCAGGCGCACAATTCGGCGTTTTCTTGCAACTGATCCAGAAAATGCTTTACGCAGATATGTTCCAGGTGAAAATGACTGCTACATGAGAATTGTGAATCTTGAATAGAGATGAGGTGTGACTGACCTGTTTCTCGGTGCAGATGGTGAATCTGACAATCAGGTGAAGGATATTTGTTGTGCTGTAACTGTTGCCCAACAGGAACCGGAGATGCCTCATTCACCCTCAGCTTCTGGAAAAGGATCCAATCAAGTTATGGGAGACCCACCTGTTGGGAAAAAAGCATTGTCTGATATAATGCAACAAACAGATGGAGGAAGAGGTCAGTATAATCGTTGGAATTTTCCAAGTATACATGATGACCCAGAATATTTTGAGGCTAAAAGCAAGCCTCTTAATTTTCTTCATTCCCATGATCAAGATGAAAGTATTTCTTCTGCATTTGTAACCAAAATTAACTTTGGAATACTCAAGATATTTGATTTTCTTTTGCAATCGGTATCTTACGTAGATTTGAATTTAAATTTGATTGAACCCATTATCTATTCTTTATCAAGTTATGTTCAGTAACTATTTTGCCATATTCTAGATCATTAGATGTTTTAGGTTTTTGTCCTTACCTATTATGGTGTGACAAAAAATGTAAAAATGAACTTAATATCGTTCTATTTTCTCTCGACTTTAAAAAGCTATATCACTGCTTGCTAAAAGGTTGAGATTCGCATTACTTTTTGCACTCCTCATATTTGCTTTGTCTACTGGGTTATTCTTTGTTTATATAGTGGTTTTGCTGTAGTTAATGACTATTTGATTGCAGATTCTTCCATCAAGAAGAATGCAGACCTGTGGTGTGACACAAAAGGTAGGATTTACGGCTTTCACTGGCTCTTTACATGTGCCACTGGCATTATGAATTATTATCATGAACTTATGATATCTTAATTCTGGTTTTTGCTCATTAATAACAGATCTTTTATTACTGATTAGAAATCATGTCTTGATGCAGGTGGGAACATGAATTTTGCACCTGCTGATATTATGGAGGTATGGTACCACTTTTGTCAGCATGCATTGTACCATTTTATGGGTTTTAGGATAACCCTGAGATGCAACCTGTAATCCAGGCTAAATTACCCTTCTGTCAGGGGTATAATATCCAAGCTAAATATCTCTATATGGGTGTAAGCAATGTTTATTATACAAAAGTGAGGATAAGAAAATATGAGAATGAAATGTTCTTTCTTTTATATGTGAATAACACCTCGTTTTAGGTAAGAAATATGCTATTGAAAATTCCTAAATGAGTGTGAATATGCTCTAAATTGTGTCATTTATTGCAATATTTGACTTGATAAATGATGCACCGTTGGTGATTTTGAGAATAGTTGGATGCACATTTATCGCTTGGGCTTGACATTTTACAAACATGAACAAATTATTTACTGTGCATGTACATGCATTCAAACATATTATAACTCTAAAGACGCAGGACATTGAGATGCCTTGAAGTGTAAATTATGTGATGAATCATCAGAAACATTTGCAGTAGTACTGAGGCGTTCCTTATCATGTCCATATCTTGGGACTTTGAGATGAACTATACCTTTATATGTCTGCATTCTTATGAACTTCACCGTAACTGTGTAAGATCTTTTGTTTGGTTTAGAGTAAACATCACACATCTTTCCTCATTTCAGATTTTCACATAATCACATTAATAATTCTCCCTTTAGTTTGTCTTTCTTTAAAGAACCCCTCTTTGGCTGGATAACTTCAACTTATGTTTTTTTGCTTAATGAAATTAAAAATAAAAAAGCATTACCTTCTTATCCTGGCTGAGTTGGAGTTAAACAATATTTGGTCTATGTGATCAGTGATAGCAAGATAGATTGCAACAGAAAGATATACGATCATTAATACTGAGTAGGAAAGAAAAATGATAAGTATTTACTTAGTCATGATGTGGTGTTGGGCCTATAGGCATAAACTGACGGTTGTTTTTGATTCTTAGGACCGTAACTGTTACGTGTATGGTTCCAATCCAAATCCAATGCTTCAAACAGGTAAACCTTTTGTTTGGTTAATTCATATTGTAGGCAGAGCGTTGTGTAATGTTTTTGCTTTGGCTGTGCTTGAATAAGGAAACCTCATGCTTACAGGAGGATTTCCAGCCTATTCATCACCTTACTGGAATAACAATACGTATTCCACACCACTGCCATTTGCAAATATGTATGGTAATGCTGGAAATGCTTCATTTAATGCTGATATGGTTCCCCCGGCGCCTGCTTATGTTCCTCCTTATATGCCATCTATGCATGCTGCCATGCCTTTACATGGGTAAGTCAGTTCTTCGTTTTATTAGCCTTTGTAGCTCAATGATTTCTCGATGCGGTTTATCTATAGATGGGCGTCCTTTATCATGTAAAATTCAAAATGATGCAAATGAATTTGCGACCTTGGAAACTTCTCGCAGAGAAATCATGAGAATGGGTGGTATGGCACTTCCAGCTGGAAACAGAGATGATCTCCCATTGAACCAATATGAGTACATGGGTGCCCAGCTTGCTGAAGATAAAAGGATAATTCAGAATGAAATTATGGGAAGGTAATTTTAGCTATATTAATCAATAGTAGAATGCAATCGCCACGGGTTTATTTGTTCTTGCAATATCTAAAACAGGAAATAGTCTTCCAAATCTTATCGCGCATTGATTGCTTTTGGATGTTAGCTTGACGTAATGCATTATTTGTAGTGGATGTGATGCGGTTTGTCATCTTTAGCTAAATGGTTAAATTAGTCCCTCTGGCCTCTCCTTTTCCATCCTGTCAAATTCTGAATTATCACATTCATAAGTAGTTGCCGATTCATGTTAGCATGCATCCTCCTTTTTCTGAGCACTCAAACTCTGAGTGCAAGAAACAATGGGATCATCTGAACATAGTGCAAGCAACAACGCAATCATCTAACCAAATATATTTTGTGAACGTTTTGTCTCTTAGTACGTTTATGTGTAAATTGTTTTATGCAATTGCGTAGCTCTTAAGTATCTGCCTTGTTTTTGCTGATTATGGCTCCAATTATTGATTTGTATTCTTGTCAGATGCCACACTTTTGAGGTACAGCAGGTTTGACAAAGGGTAAATGTATGATTTTAAAAAATTGCTACTTTTTCCGAAGTCAGGTTTTGATCCTTGACAAACTTAACTCTACATTTGAGTGTTATTGGATATTAAATTCATTGACATCTGTCCTTTTGTCTAAACCACAATTCATTTTTACTCTTGATTGCTTTCCAGCTGAAGTAAAAAGGTGCATTTCTTTTCCTTCAAAGTATATTACAAGGTTCTCCTTACCACATTAATATCTGTCCAAGCATTCTAGTGCTTTCCCTGTGCCACTCAATATTTTTGACACAACATATTGTATGCTAGATAATTATTCACGCTTTTCTTTGAAGAACTTTGTTATTTCCTTTGTCCTTCCCTGGAATAAGTTGAGAATTTAGAACACAACATCAGTGAGTTTTTTATTTCAGTACTTGTCATTTTTCTTTTGCCTGTATCTTGCCTCCACGTTCTCATCCTTGTATAGTTTTCTTTTAGTTACTTTCTTTTTCATGTATGTCTGATTAAACTATGATTTTAATTAAAACTACCTTGCACAGTGGGCAATATTATCAAGCTGAGTCTAACTTTAAGGAGCATTTCCCAAAGGACGATCGAGTTGCAACAGGGAAGTTCCACAAGGAGAGGGAACCAGGTACAAATTGTTCTGAGGATCACTTTGCTCGCAGAACACACAGAAAGCAGCTCCATGTTGAGAAAAGAAGGGAGAAAAGTCGTCGTTCCTCATCTGCTAATAGAGACAAGGTGACCCGTCACTCTGACAGGTTCAATGATGGCTTTCTTGGTAGTTCTGATAGGCGTAGGAGAGAAATTCATCAACACCATTTTCGGGACTCAAGAAAGCGTCATGAAAGAGACTCTCATCACAAGCATTTCCCAAGTTCTGCACATCCTGTGCATCAGACGGCGCGATCCAGAGAGAGGAGGGGTTTTGGGCATGAGGCAAAGCACTCCAGGCACCATGCAAGACACTTCACTGATGAGGTTCGTGACAACAAGAAATGGAAGAGTAGCGGCTTTTATGAAGATTGCAGAGATGGTTATCATCACAAGCGAAAGAGAGATCATTGAAAGTGATGAATGTGAACTTGTAAATGAAGTTGCACATACATCAGTGTAGGTGAACAATCAGCTTCCTGTTTCCTTTTGAATATGTACCTTGTATCAGCTTGGCATTGTTGTAGTATTGGTATATGGTCTTTTATAACCCAATAGACGATGGAAATATGTAGGTGTCTGCAACTTATAAAATACATAAGTATTTAGGATCATCTAATTTGCAATCTGTTTGCTTTGTTGGTACAGATCTGTAGAATGGTTGGCTTTGTTGATACATATCTGTAGAGTAACCGGCTTTTGGAAAGTACCTCATGACTAACCCTGTTCATTTACGTTACTGTAATCCTCTTCACTTCTTTAGTGTGAGGTCTGGCTGCTAGACAAAGATTTTAACCAGAAGCCATCTGGTTACAAATAGTATTTTGGATCATTTTATATGCTGCCCAACCATCGTTTTGGATACAGGTATGGAAGCTGATTTGAGGTATGTTCTCTAACATGGATATAGAACAGGCTTTCTAATGCTTACTGCAATTAAGTCCTATTCACTTAATTTGGAAAGCCTATTACTTCCGTCTAGCAGCCAACTAGGTCGATCAACACATAAAATGATGATTATTAGCAAGATGCTCCTAAAAATAAATTAAAATAGAATGATAACATAAATAATAAAGTTATCTTGCGATATGTTCGTCAGATGTAGAGATGCATAAATGCTTGCAGAACCTTCCATGATTTCATTATTAAGGGCAACTCGGTGCATTTAGTATTTCGGGTTTTATGATTTCATTATATCCAAGGGTAACTTGGGGCACAAAGTATTTAAGGTTTGTAGAACATTTAATGATTTCACTATCAAGGATAATTTGATGCACAAAGTATCTCAACTTTCCATGTATTTCACTACCCTATAGCGACTCAGTGCACAAAGTACTTCAGATCATTTGTAGAACTTTGCATAATTTCACACTATTCAAGGGCAACTCATGCACAAAATATTTCAGATTCGTAGAACCTTCCATTATTTCACTACCCAAGGCAACTTGGTGCACAAAGAATCTCAGATTTATAGAACCTTGCATAATTTCACTATCCAAGGACAACTCTATGCACATAGTATCTCAAATATGTAGAACCTTTCATGATTTCACTATTCCGAACAACTCGGTGCACAAGTATCTTGGATTTATAGAACCTTCCATTTAAATGTCATACTATCCCCAACGAAGTACTTGTAAGGACTCACTGAAAATACGCACTTCCAAATCTGTGCACTGATAATACACACTATCAATTATCTAAAAGTACTAGTGGCGTTTGTGTTGTAACAGACCGTCCAAAGGGCCCACCTTTACCTGCATTGAATCAACCGTTTGCTAATTTAGTTCTTTAACCTTCAAAAATGGCAAGATGGTGTTTCAGAAACTTTTCTGAACTCCTTCGTCCCAACCAAAGTCGTCAAAAGAAGTTCTAAATGGTGGATATGACCTGTATGAATAGATACAGTTCATGAAATTGAGCGTTTGAAATTAAGAAAAGAGTTAAGACTGTTACGAATTAAAGCTCACAACATACCACTATGTGATTCTTTTTATCTGTCTTGTCTAATTTTTTATGGACAAAATTACTTGATATCTATAGCTAGTAAAAGGTAACAAATATCCTGTAGAATTAGTCAAGGCCTGTAAAAATTAGCAAATGCCACTCCCTAGTTTTACGTGCTATCTAGGTCATCCACGTAGTTGCTTGTGGCGGTGTGCACATACAAGTACTTGTTGTCTGTATTTAGGTTAGATCATATTAAGTAGGACGAGAGGCAACTGTGACCAACTAATGTTTTAATCACATTCAATGGTTACCCTAATTAATTAAGTAAATATGTTGCATGTGCATTAATATATACAAGTATATCCACACTGGAATTTATTACTTATTCAGGGTAAAGTAGTATAATTTTGATCTGATAATGAGTGTGAAATGTCTCTCTAATGCCTCTTTTGATACAATATGCATCATATGGTGCATGATTCAGGAAAGGGTGGACTTATTTGTGGTGTTTATCTCCCAACACAAAGGAGCTTAGATATACAGATAGATTATTCAGGCTTGTTCAAGAGTACCTGAGCGTTGCTTGATTTCAAGCTACTAAAGCTGTTGGAACGAGCTAGGTTTGTTGGGGTAGCTTGATCTTAACTTGTGATTTTGGTAGGATTGAGCTAAGATTATTGAAATGTTAAGCTTTTTAGCCTGACCCAAGTACGTATTCTGGTTTGAAGGCTTGAGTAATGTGGGTTAGATTAGTCTGAGTCAAATATAAATAAATAAGGTAGAACATCAATAATAAGTAGAAAGGAACAAAAAACTGGTGGTCAGATTGATAGGAATTAAAGCTCAGAAAGAAATGTTAAATTCATATCAACTTAAGACTTTTTCGAAGTCTTGATGTCCCAGTGGTCCGACACAGATCTCCTTGATTTTTACTAAGGTGTGGCCTAAAGGTGATAATGTGGTTGAGAATTATCAGGTCTTAGATTTAAAATTTAGTGGAGATAAAAAATATATTAGGTAATTCTTTTTATTTATCTTACCATCGGGGAATAGAGTTATAGAGTTAGAGTTACAAACATTTTGTAGAATTGATCGAGTGGTGAAAAAGTTGGCACATATATCACAATAATTAAAAAAGAAAAGATCTTAATTTTTAGGGAGATCTAAGTAACTGTGTTTGTTCCATGCATGCACGTGTCCTGTGAGACATTATTGTAGTGCTATCTGTGTCATCCACGTACGTTGCTTGTGCAGTGTACCACATACAAGTACATTCGTTGTCAGTGTTTCAAAGAGAGTTATTGAGTTATTGTTAGGTAGGTTGAGACCATACTAGTGGGAGGAAGAGGCAACTGTAACCAACTAACTAATCTTTGGGGGAAAACTTAATCACATCCCATATTTACTATAATCAATTAAGTAAATATGTTACATGTGTTTTTAATACAATTAATGTATTCAAGTATATTCTCTGGCTGGAATTTATTACTTAATCAGGGTAAAAATTTGTGGTATTTAACTCTCATGCATCTGGAGCTTAGACATACAGATCGATTAGTCCAAGCTTGCTCAAGAGTATCTGATCTGTGCTTGATTTCAAGCACTAGAGTTGTTAATACGGGGTAAATTTATTGCATCGGATCGGTCCAACTGATGATTTAATAAGATTGGGTTAAGATTATTGAAAATAATTTAACAACAAAGCTCTTTAGCCTAATCCGAATAAGTTTACTTGTTAGTGGGGCTTGAGCAAGCTAGGTTAGGCCGCGGCTTATGGGTTAAATAAAAAATAAATAATAAAGTAGAACAATATAAATAAGTAAATAACAAGAATAATTTGAACTCTAAATTTACTTAAATCATTATAGGTAAATATTACAAGTTAATATTTCAATTTAGCTAGTTATATTGTTATTTTTTAATTGTTTAGTTTGCTTTATTAACGTATCTTCTTGGTTTTAATAGAATAATGTTAAAAGTTATTTAGTTTCACATAAATTTTATGTTTAATATCATTTCATATTGTAGTTGTGCTCCAGATACTTGTATAGTAACATCTCGTAGATATTTATGTTAACATTTTAAGATTAAAATTTTAAATATATATATATATAGATAGATAGATAGATAGATAAACAGACAGATATTTCTTAAAACAGTGAACAGTGGACTAGCCAGCCATGACGTGGTGTGTAATCCACGTAAATAGAAAGACACCCCCACAAAACCCTCGTAACCCATACCCCAAAAGGAGAAAGTAATTCGTTGTGTAGGCTATCGTGTAGTTGATAAAATTAGGCGGATGGCTAGTAAATTTTGAGAAGTTGTTGGTTTTTAAATTTTCATGAACAATTTATGGAATTTGAACTCTACAAATTTTCATGACAGATTTTGAAATAGGTGTTATTAGTGAGATAGAGAAATATTTACGTTGAATATCAAGAAAAACAATTATTTCAGTCATGATGTGGGAACTTAATGATTGTGATTTGGATTTCAAAAGAGGTATCATGTGAAAAGGTTTGCTTCGCTCTCGAACATCTTTTGAACTCGAGGACTTCAGAGTTCAATTTGTGTTGTTCAGGAGATTGAATAAGCCTTGTTATAAAACTACACTAGAATTTATTTATTTTTTCAAAGGGACATATAGTTGTTAATAAATAGTGTACTATCAATATTTTACATATACACTTGTTTATACATGATTGCATGGTGTATAAATTTAAGTATATGTATGTATTTGAAAATACACTATCTAAGTACAGTGTGTAGATATTTTATAAACCAGATGAATCGAAAATTCTGAACTATAGTTTTCTCTTTAGAAAATGGGGATGGGAATTTCAACCGTGTGTGTTCGAGTTTCACGTATGAGAGTTTTGAACTCCAGTATACTCAGATTTTCACTTGCAAGAGACCTTCAATCTCTTAACAGTGTGTTGGGATTTCACTTGTCAAAACTTTGAAATTTAGCATGGATTGTTGAAGTTGTTTTATGTTTTAGCTGGGCATATTCTTGTCAAAGAAACAAGTGTCGAGAGTGGCTGAAGGTACTTTTATAATAATACCAATATTTAATAGGAAAAATTGCTTAAATAGGTGTCTTTTAATAAATAATTACTGATTTTAGTAATATTTTTTATTGATTATCATTTATAACAATACTATGATAAATCTGTAATATGTGTATTATAACTAATTTTAAAATATATATATTATGCTTGTTTGGTTAGAAATTGACACATTGTATTATAAGTGTATTAAAATGTACGATAAATGTATTATTCATCAATAAATTTGTATGATATGTGTTTTTTAGATTGTTCTCTGTAATGTCTTAAAATTGTATTATAAATGTATAAAAGTGATCAAGTGAAAAGAAAATATTATTGTTATAAATGGTAAATATTTTCTAAATATAGATATTTATGTAAGTTTTAGGTGTTGATGGCGTGTTTGGCTGGTTTTTAAGAACATATATATATGTAAAGTAAAAAGTATCCATATTATCTAATATGAAACTAAGAGAACATTAATGTAATGAATATTATGATCAAGAACAAGCTAATAATATTACTTAAAAAAGGTAGGGTATTAGGTTTTTGCATGGTATTATATTGAAAAGTTTATACGATAATTTTAATTTTTAGTTTACAAAAATATTATATTATTTCAATATCAAATTTATTTGGTATGGTTTGATATTCTTATGTTCGGTTTCAGCATTTTGTTGTATTGTAATTGATAATTATAACTTGTTTTACTTCCATTTACATATAACTGCGTAATAGAAATTATGACTCTTGACTTTTTTAAGAAACATTGAATTATATTATGTTACATTTTAAACATGTAGAGATATTCAAAAGAAAGTATATGCAATTTCCTTTGCTAATTAATTACATAAAATTTAAAAAAAATATCAAGATAAAGTACTCAGAGATTCATCATACAATTAGTGTTGTACTTATATTAGTTTATATAAATTATATGAGTGTTAGTATTATATATGTAATTATATATTTTAGCATGAGATTTTTAATATTATAAAAAAGCATACCAAAACAATAGGAGTATTAAATATTATAATGTTAAAATTATGGAATCAAGAGGTTTCATTGGGTATGGTATGGTGGAGTTACTATATAATTTTAAGATGAAGTGAGTGAAAGGTAAAATAAAGTTATTAAATAAAAAGTAAAAGCAAAATGAAAAAAGTAAGGCAACAAAATAATTACATTAGATTGATTGTCACATAAAATTATATTCTTTTATTGTTATATAATAATAAATCTTGAATAATAATGAACATAAACATTATTCCCTCTGTTCATTTTTACTTGACAGATATTACTATTTGACTTGATATACCTATTAATAAAATAATTATTGATATATGTGTTCTATCATACTGTCCCTATTAATTGAAAAAAAGTATTTATTTCTAAAGGTAAAACATGAAAAAAGTTAACTGTGTTTTCTTGATAGGTTAAAAGTAGAATAAAAATAAGAGTTTGATTTGGTTGAAGTACATTTTTCCCCTTCAAATCAACGTATAGTTCATGCATCTTTTCATTGTTTCGTCCCCCTATTTTTCTTTTTCTTTGTTGAAAGAGGAAGTGGACGAATTCAAATCGAGTTCTTTCCATTCCTAGAACAGTTGTTTAATGGGTGAATTTGGTCCTTTAGGTAATGCAACTTGGTTCTCAAAAAAATGTAGGCCAAGTTGACCTATTTATTGTATGGATTAGTTTTATTTACTCGGTCTGATCAAGACCAACTAGAAATTGGTTGATGACTGATATTAGATGAGTGGGCAACAATATATGCTCATCATTTATTGTTAGTTCAAATTCAAATTGATCTACGATGCAAGCTAAGCAAATGATCAAACATTGAACTTGTCGACCAATACCCTATCTGAATGAATTCTGAACCATGGAATTGGTTGGTACCTCCACTTCCGGCAGCAGGAAGAGGTTTCCATTGGCTGCGCAGCAAGAGATTATGAGGGCCGCCAAGAAAGATGACCAGTACGTCTCCTTAGTCTATGCAGCTTGTCGTGATGCTTTTCGTCATGGTCTTATTTATTACCCTTTCTGTGCTTTAGCTTCATTACGTAACTAACAGTATTATCTTTAAAATCTTAAATGTGTTGTTTTTCAGGTACAAGAGTCGTCGTAGCTTACCAGAATGAGGTAATTCTTTTTTACCTCATATTGTTATCTTAGCCTTTCCAATAATATTAAATCAATTTTTCACTAGTTAAGATTTCTTCCCATTTGCGTTGGCAGTAATCTGGTGTTGTAAGGGTGGGAGAATGCAAGTACTCGATTATTGGTAATGGTGGGAGAGTAACAATAGGGCGGGATGGGTTGAGCTTAACCCGCAAAATTTTTAATCTGCTTCACACATTCCTTCAATATAATGAGAAGCCTGAATGTCCCCTTTGTCATCCTCCCATAACCCATTCATGCTTAGTCCGTCTATATCATTCAGATTTTTAGTCATGGATAGGTCAGGTGTTTCAAAAAGATGACTGCAAATAAATCATGGACAGGTCTATTCCAAATGTATCAGAAAAGGTTCAGTCATTCAGTATTCTACTTCATGACCCGAAATGTGAGATCCAGGGGCATAGCTATGTTATAGTTATGGTGTCCAATTCATTGGAAAATAACAGTATATGTAAGTAAAATGATATACAAAGTGATTAAATAACATATTCTGGACACTCTTGACATAATAAGGTGTTGTAGCTCAGTAATTTTAGACGCCTTGAAAGAGGCAATGCTTAGGGTTCTCAAGCTCTGGAAGTGCTGTTGAGGTAAAGGTAATTTTAGACGCCTTGAAAGAGGCAATGCTTAGGGTTCTCAAGCACTGGAAGTGCTGTTGGGGTAAAGGGTGGTTGTGATCTGTGGAAGGAAGGTTAACTTTGGTGTAGCAGATAATTTTATCGAAAGCAAGCACATAACAACTTCACTTGATTTACATGACAGCCTGCTTGTCTTGCACTGAACGACCATTTGATTATCCTTCACAAGAAGGTGGCAGAGCTGTTCTGGATATTAGTATCAAATTTTACATGTTCTTTGGGAATGGATTAATCACTGACACTGTTGAGGAATGACAGGTATTTATGATGTAATTTAAGAATTTTCACTCGGATTTTAATTCAAGAATTTGCACTAAACTAATTATTTATCTCTTTAGAATATACTCCCTCCCTTCCAATGTGAGTGAAGGTGAAATTGCAGTATTGTTATTAGTAAAATTTGACATTAATAATAAATCTCAAACATATAGTAAGTAAAGCTAATTGAAAGTAAAAACAAATCTTTTTTTTCTTTTTGAATCTTAATTGTATATGTGAAGATATAACAAAGAAAGCCAATTTCTAATGGAGGTGCTGCAGAAATACTGCTGGAATTTGTAACATTTTGACTTGGTAGCACACTAGCTAACACTAAACATTTTTCTAACTCTCATGTCCTATCAGCAACAAACTACTATCCATGACTACATATAAGTCATTTTTCTAACAAAACTGACATCATATATAAGGAAATTGTCCCGCTGGTGGTCGCATAATAGGCTCATTGTATCCATAAAAAAGTGGTGGCGCCTCTCTCAACCACCGCGCACTAGTAGAACGCATGTCAAAGTCAAAACGACTAGTGCTACCTTGTCTCTTCCAAGCATGAAAATCACAAGATGGATTCCTGCATTCAAAAGATGTATGATATTGATCTTGTTTTTGTGGCTGTGCTGCATAATTTTCAGGTTTATGGACCCAATCTTTACGTGGTGCATAATGATTTGGATCGTAGTCTCCCCTTGTATGATGTTGGTTGTAAGTTTCACCTTCTCTTTTTTCATTAATCTTAGCATGATCATCACTAGGCCTATGACAATAAGTTTCCTTGACATTATTACTATTACTCTCCATTGGAGTTTGGTTCTTGGCATGATGAGTTGTTGCCTCCTTGGAACAATAGTATATAAGTTTTACACTGTTAGGTTTCACCATTCGCTGAGTAAGGTAGTCCATGAGTAACTGAGGCTCTACATCCCCTCCTATATATACCCATCTCCTTTCTCTATCTATCTCAACTGAATCCACACCTATCAACAAAACAAAAATAGTATGAGTTAACAATCTATATCCATATGAAAAAATGAAGCTAACAATATTTTATCAAATATTTTCTACTTTTCATGTCATTTACCGCATTTGGTTGCATTAATTGAAAATTTTGACTCTACGCACACTACTATGTAGACTATCTCTTCATCACTACTCTGTCCACAATTACTAGTACTGTACAATCATAACCGTCAAATAGGTACTACCATCATTGTCAACTATCATCACCCCAACAACAGTTGTGATCACTATTTTTCGCTACAATCACCATTACCTTTACCATTGCAACCATCAACATAACTACCAAATACCTCCGCCATTACATTCACCTACTTTGTTAGCCATCACTAGTAGTCATATATTAAGATACCGATAAGTTCCACCATCACAATTATCATCATTGTCGACCACCATTACTACTCACCACCAACACCATCAGGTACTACCACCAATCACCTGAACTATCATAGCCACCACTTCCATAATCACCACCACTGTTAAAGCTATCCATCAATTCCACCACAAATGATACCCTTATTAACCTCTACCAACAATCACCTTACAATTCATAATCACAACCACTATTATAGCTATCCATCAATTCCACCACGATACCACCCTTACTAACCACCACCAACAATCACCTTACAATTCATAATCACAACCACTGCTATAGCTATCCATCACTTCTACCACAATACCACCCTTGCTAAACCACCTTGCCATTCATATTGTGGAATCTAATGCTTAAACAATTATTTTATTTGACTTTGAATTTTTCACTCCTTTAATTCAATCTTGTGTTTTTTAGTTTGACCGAGCAGTGATCACAAAGTTTAAAAGAACAAAAAAATAACTTTATCTGTTCTTAAAAATGTGTAAAATGTATCAAAATATCTTTAAATGTTGTTGGGTAGAACATAACATGTGGTACGTTCAAGCTAAATAATTACTATGCAATTACTTAATATAAAAAGTGACATTATTCTTAAAAAATATACTTAAAAAAATGTTGACATAAAAATTAAAACGACAGAAATAATAGAAATAAATAATTATCTAGATATTGAGAAAATAATGTTACTCAGTATTTAAATCTAAATATAATTGTAAAATAAGATTTATTCAAGTGGTTGAGTACATTCATTAATCGATAGGTTGAGTGTCCTCAATAAAAACATTACTGATCCATCCGATGGGACAAGCCCCTTAGGCTTTAGGTTATCTTCAAAATCTCAAATTTTAGGTTTAACATTTTGCCAAAACGGCCCAAACCTCCCTCAAGTTGACACAATAACGAAAAAATGGGACAATAAGAAAGCATCCCCAAAGAGTTGTTTTTCTGTTGAAAGTGGTAAAATGAGTGGATAGGTATGTTCAAACAAATCATTTTATACAGACAACTTCAATAGATATAGGACAAGCAACTGAGATACACACGCTACTTAAACTTATAAAGGACATAATATATTGATAAATTATTATTTTCTAATACTCCGTATCAAATGCAGAAGTATGTACCTTCTAGTCGAACAATTTTTTTCCTTACTTTTTTCGCACAATTTTCACAACAACCGATGGCCTCTATTTTTATTATACAATCCTGCAAAAAGAGCAACTTTACCTATATCAAAGCAATAAATAAAATTGTGGGAATAATGTAATGGAGAAATTTAACAAATCATTACCGGTTGAGGAGGTTGATGCTCCATGGATGCATAAAGTGGCTAATTATTCCTATTGCTTACTTAATTAGGGTTTAAGATTTGTTCTAGACAGAAATTATTTACTTCCATTATGATTTATGAACAACTAAACATAAATAAGGAAAAACAACAAGAAGGAAGATACACTTGCATGGTAAGCTTTTACATTATATTTATTGACATCTTTAATAGTGTCGAGCCCGATTGTGTTTATTAAAATTAATATATATCTTAATTTGAATATACCCATCTAAATATTAAGATACTATATTTTATATCTTAACACGAGATGATAAATATTATTATTTCTTCACCATCTAATTATTTATTTCTTCACCATCTAAAGAATGGATTTTTATCTTTATTTAGAAAATGATTATATAGAGAATTCAAAAAAAATTCCTCATAAAAAATATGTCCACAAAAAGGAGAACTTTGATTTAGAGAGGAAATTTGTCTGTTTATTAGTTATTACTAACTTATGTATAATTTAATTTATTTTTTTTAATGCCAAGTATATTGATAATGTTTAAATCAGTTTAAATGGAAAACATGAACTAAAAAGAGATAATTACACTTGACAACTCATAAAGTTACATTACATAATTTATTTAAGATTTTTAATGTTTACCTAAGTTGGCCCAATATGAGTCTTCCTCCGTAATGAAACTCCAACCTTGGTAATAATAGATTCTTATATAAATATAAGTAATTCTATTGAGTATTTACTTTTTTTGAGTTGTTTTACAAAATATAAGTAATTCAATTGAGTATTGTTGAGACTTAATAAGTTGAGTATTTAAGTTTAATAGATTTTGTTTTATTTTAAAGTCTTGAGGTAGTTTTCCGCTCGTAGTCAGTCAATATGAAGGTTCGCTTGGGGACCCTCAAATGTTGATCACGTTGAGGGTGTAGACTGGGATTGTGATAAGAGGTAACAACTCGATATATCCTGAAAGTTCAGTCCCTGTTATTGAAGTACGGAAGAGTTGGATGGGTCTCATGTATTCCATATTAGCAAAATTATGTGTGCTACTCAAAGTTGAAAGGATAAATTTGCCAGGTGCGCTTAAGATGGTGGCTTGGGAAGAATGATTTTATTCTTGATCAAGGTCTTTGAGTGAAATTGGATGGAATAGTGGAACCAACTCAAAAGATACACATTGGGTATTGGATACAAGCCTACTCCTAAAGAAGTCTCATCGGCTAATCTCAAAAAGAAGAGTGGCATTCCCTTACCACAACCTATCCCACTCTTGAACCAGTCATTTTCAAGACCTTCATTGCACAAGAATATTCAGAGGAAAGTGTTGAGATAACCTCAAAAACTTGTTCATTGAAGAAGTTGAATGCAATATGAGTTTGGAGGATTGCATTGAGGCCTGGACCACATGGGATACTATGCTTGGAGATACTTTAAACAATTGGACTTGTAACCAGTCCACGGTTCCCCCAAAATATTGGTAGATGATTGTATTAGAATTAACAAAATAGCATGATCTAAATTTGTGGGGTCCATTCCTATGTACCAAACTTTGAATAACTCTTTGCCAATTTCAAAGTTTGGCAGATTTGGTGCTGAATTATTTTTCAGCTTTACTTAATTTTCAATAGTAGGTAAGCTATGAAGAAAAATAATTGTTTTTCTTCTATAGCACATTTGGAGGGTAGTGCATTTGTTTTCAATAAAATGGAGGACAATTCTTCATTCTAGGTGCACCAAAAAAGAATTACAAAGGAGAGAAAAGAAGAGTAAGGCATCACAGAGGAAAATATTCTATGAGGAAAAATAGAGAGTGTGGGCGATATTGTAGTGAGGTGGAAAAATCAAAAGAGTGTTATTTCTTTTGAATGTGTAGTGGTCTTTGGAGTTTTACACAGACATACAAGTGTAAAATCCTTACTTTAGTGATATTCGTTGCTCCTCTCGGGTCGTGGTTTTTCTCTTATTTAGGAGGGTTTCCACGTAAAATCTTGGTATCATTATTTCTCTTTTATTCTCGTTGATTAACTGTATTGTTGTGTTCCACATTTACTGCCTTTATTACCGCAAATATTATTTCTGTTACGGATTTATTCCCAACAATTGGTATCAGAGCACAGGCTCTGCTCATTTACAGAAATGTTTGGAGTAAAGTACGAGGTAGCAATATTCAACGGTGATAGCGATTTCTCAACGTGGCAGAGAAGGATGAAAGACTCGCTCATCCAACAGGGTTTGCATAAGGCACTCGGCGGCAAATCTAAAAAGCCCGAATTCATGAAACTTGAGGATTGGGAAGAAATAGATGAAAAGGCTGCTAGTGCAATCATATTGCACTTAACAGATGATGTAGTTTATAACATCATTGATGAAGAGAGTGCATGTGGCATTTGGACAAAGTTAGAAAATCTATACATGTCCAAAACGCTGACAAATAAATTGTACCTAAAGAAGCAGTTATATGCGCTACATATGGGTGAAGGTACAAATTTTTTGTCTCATTTAAATGTACTTAATGGACTAATCACGCAGCTAGCAAACCTCGGAGTAAAGATCGAGGATGAAGATAGAGCCATAGTGCTCCTAAACTCGTTGCCATCTTCCTACGATACTTTAGCAACAACCATTTTACATGGTAAGGACTCTATTGAGTTGAAAGATGTCACATCAGCCCTTTTGCTTAATGAGAAGATGAGAAAAAGGCCTGAGAATCACGAACAGGCTCTCATCACGGAAAGTAGAGAAAGAAGTTACCAAAGGAGCTCAAGTAACTATGGTAGATTCGGAGTTCGTTGAAAGTCCAAGGTCCGATCAAAATTGAAGGCCAGAAATTGCTACAATTGCGATCAACCAGGACACTTCAAAAGAGATTGTCCAAATCTAAAAAGGGGCAAAGGGGAAAGCAATGGCCAGAAGAATGATGACAACACAGCTGCCATGGTGCAAAATAATGACAATGTTATTCTTCTCATAAATGAGGAAGAAGAATGCATGCACTTGGCAGGTATAGAGTCAGAATGGGTGGTCGACACAGCAGCATCTTATCATGCCACACCAGTGAGAGATCTTTTTTGCAGATATGTAGCCGGTGATTATGCAGTGGCGGATCCAAGATTTAAAGGTTGTGGGTGCTCACTTTCAGTGTAAAATTCGCTGGAAAAATTTTTAAAAAAGAAATGCTACTGGTGGGATTCGAATCCTCGCCAGTGGCTTCGCGCGCCTCTTATTGCAGAGGTTTAAACCAGCTCACCCACAGCTGCTTTTGTTCTATGGGTGCTCATTTAAATTATAATAACATATGTATCATATTTTCTATATATATATATACAAAAAATTTCGGAAATCAATGGGTGCTCGAGCACCAGCGTCTGGCTTACTGGATCCGCCCCTGTGATTATGGCAATGTGAAAATGGGTAACACAAGTTACTCAAAGATTGCGGGGATCGGAGACATTTGCTTAAAGACAAATGTTGGATGCACATTAGTGTTGAAAGATGTGCGCCACGTACCTGATTTACGGATGAATTTAATCTCGGGAGTTGCTTTGGACCAAGATGGATATGAGAACTACTTTGCAAATAAAAAATGGAGACTCGCCAAAGGGGCATTGGTGATTACAAAAGGAGTTGCTCGTGGCACATTATACAAGACAAATGCAGAAATATGCCAAGGTGAATTAAATGCGGCTCACGAAGAGAATTCTGCAGATTTATGGCATAAAAGAATGGGTCATATGAGCGAGAAAGGATTGCAAATTCTTTCCAAAAATTCACTCATCTCTTTTGCCAAAGGTACAACAATAAAATCGTGTAACTACTGCTTATTTGGTAAACAACATAGAGTCTCATTTAAGACATCATCTGAATGAAAGTCGAATATACTTGATTGGTATATTTAGATGTTTGTGGTCCAATGGAGATAGAATCAATAGGAGGTAATAAATACTTTGTTACCTTTATTGATGACGCTTCCAAAAAATTGTGGGTTTATATCTTGAGAACCAAAGATCAGGTGTTTCAAGTATTTCAAAAGTTTCATGCTCTAATAGAAAGAGAGATAGGTCGAAAGCTAAAACGTCTCCGAACCGACAATGGAGGTGAGTACACTTCAAGAGAATTTGAAGAGTACTGTTCAAACCATGGAATCAGACATGAAATGACAGTTCCTGGAACCCCACAACACAATGGTGTAGCTGAGAGAATGAATCGCACCATTGTTGAGAATGTGAGAAGCATGCTCAAAATGGCTAAATTACCCAAGACATTCTGGCGTGAAGCAGTTCGGACAGCGTGTTGTCTTATCAATCGTAGTCCATCAGTTCCGTTGGAGTTTGACATTCCGGAGAGAGTTTGGACCAACAAAGAGATGTCTTACTCGCACCTAAAGGTGTTCATTTGCAAAGCTTTTGCACATGTACCGAAGGAGCAAAGAACCAAGCTAGATGATAAATCAGTTCCCTGCAAATTCAGCAGATATGGGGATGAAGAGTTCGGGTACAGACTATGGGATCTTGTAAAGAAGAAGGTCATCAAAAGTAGAGATGTAATCTTTCGAGAAAGTGAAGTTGGAACTGCTGATGATCTATCCGAGAAGGCCAAGAAAAAGAATGGTATAGTCCCTAATCTTGTTACCATTGATTCTTCTTCTAACCATCCCATAAGTGCAGAAAGTACGATTGATGAAGTTGCTGAGCATGAAGAGCAACCTGATGAGATTGTTGAGCAGGGGGAGCAACGTGGTGATAATACCAAGCAAATGGAGTACCCAGAAGAAGAATAACAATCTCAACCTCTGAGGAGATCAGAAAGACAAAAGGTAGAATCAACCAAATACCCTTCCTCAGAGTATGTCTTTATCAATGATGAAGGTGAGCCAGAAAGTCTTAAGGAGGTGTTGTCTCTTCCAGAAAAGAGCCAATGGATGAAAGCCATGCACGAAAAGATGAGATCTCTACAGAACACATACCACCTAGTTGAACTTCCAAAAGGAAAAAGACCACTTAAGTGCAAGTGGGTCTTTAAACTCAAGAAAGATGGAAATGGCAAGTTGGACAGGTACAAAGCTCGATTGGTTGTAAAAGGCTTTGAAAAAAAGAAAGGTATTGATTTTGATGAAATTTTTTCACCTGTTGTCAAAATGACTTCTATTTGAACTATTTTGAGCATAGCAGCTATTCTAGATCTTGAAGTGGAGCAATTGGACGTGAAAACTGCATTTCTTCATGGAGATTTGGAAGAAGAGATTTATATGGAGTAACCAGAGGGATTTGAAGTATCTGGAAAGAAACACATGGTGTGCAAATTGAATAAGAGTCTGTATGGGTTGAAACAGGCCCTAAGGCAATGGTACAAAAAGTTTGACTCTTTCATGAAATGTCAAACGTATACAAAGACCTATTCTGATCCATGTGTATACTTCAAAAGATTTTCTGACAATAATTTTATTATTTTATTGTTATATGTGGATGACATGTTAATTGTAGGACAAGACAAAGAGCTTATTGCAAAGTTGAAGAAAGATTTGTCTAAGTCATTTGACATGAAAGACTTGGGCCCAGCACAACAAATTCTTGGGATAAAGATTGTTTGAGAACGAACAAAAAGAAAGTTGTGGCTATCTCAAGAGAAGTACATTGAACGTGTACTAGAACGCTTCAACATGAAGAGTGTTAAACCTGTTAGCACGCCTCTTGCGAGTCATCTGTAGTTGAGCAAACAGATGTGTCCTACAACAAAAGAGGAGAAAGAGGGAATGACTAAAGTTCCTTATTCTTCAGCAGTGGGGAGTTTGATGTATGCGATGGTGTGTACAAGACCTGATATTGCTCATGCAGTTGGTGTTGTTAGCAGATTCCTTGAAAATCCTGGAAAAGAACACTGGGAGGCAGTTAAGTGGATACTCAGGTACCTAAGAGGTACCACAAGAGATTGCTTGTGTTTTAAAGGATCTGATTCAATCTTGAAAGGCTATATTGATGCTGATATGGCAGGTGACCTCAATAATAGAAAATCCACTACTGGATATTTGTTTACATTTTCAGGGGGAGATATATCATGGCAGTCAAAGTTGCAGAAGTGTGTCACACTCTCTACAACTGAGGCAGAATATATTGCAGCTACTGAAGCTAGAAAAGAGATGGTATGGCTGAAACTATTTCTTCAAGAACTTGGATTGCATCAGAAGGAGTATGTCGTCTATTGTGACAGTGAGAGTGCAATAGACTTGAGCAAGAACAACATGTATCATGCAAGGACGAAGCATATCGACGTGAGATATCACTAGATTCGTGAAAAGATAGAGGACGGATATATGCAGGTCATGAAGATCCCTACTAGTGAAAACCCTTCAGATATGCTGACCAAGGTGGTAACAAGGGACAAGTTTGAGCTATGCAAAGAACTTGTCGGCATGTACTCAAGCTAGAAACCTAGAGCTACCTCCTTCAGGGTGAATGGGTCTGGAGGGGGAGATTGTGGGGTCCATCCCCATGTACCAAACTTTGAATAACTCTCTGCCAATTTCAAAGTTTGGCAGATTTGGTGCTGAATTATTTTTCAGCTTTACTTAATTTTCAATAGTAGGTAAGCTATAAAACAATTGTTTTTCTTCTATAGCACATTTGGAGGGTAGTGCATTTGTTTTCAACAAAATGGAGGACAATTCTTCATTCTAGGTGCACCAAAAAAGAATTACAAAGGAGAGAAAAGAAGAGTGAGGCATCACAGAGGAAAATATTCTGTGAGGAAAAATAGAGAGTGTGAGCGATATTGTAGTGGGGTGGAAAAATCAAAAGAGTGTTATTTCTTTTGAATGTGTAGTGGTCTTTGGAGTTTTACTCAGACATACAAGTGTAAAATCCTTACTATAGTGATATTCGTTGCTCCTCTCGGGTCGTGGTTTTTCTCTTATTTAGGAGGGTTTCCACGTAAAATCTTGGTGTCATTATTTCTCTTTTATTCTCGTTGATCAACCGTATTGTTGTTTCCGCATTTATTGCCTTTATTACCGCAAATATTATTTCTGTACGGATTTTTTATCAACAAAATTAAGGCTTGAAATCATGTTTATAAAATTGATATGTTTTGTCTTCACCTTCTGAAAGCTTAAATGTCAAATCTAAATTATGTTTTTCCACTCTAAGTTTTAAAAAAAATCCTTATTTATTAATTTAATTTTTTTTCTACTCTCTTTTAGCCAGCAAATTAATAAATCCATCAATGCCGAGAATTGAGACATGTAATAAAATAAGCGAACAAATCTTGAATAATGAACAAGTTTTTAAAGAACATGAAGAAGACGTGCTAGTTGATTAAAGATTTTGAACATTTTGAGAATAAAGAAAATCAAATTTGAATTAGACTGAGATGATAAATTTGGAAAATTCGAAATTAGTGAGGAAAACAAGAACTATTGTCCATTTGACTCCGTCCAAAAGAAAAGAACTTATTAATCTTTTGAGACATCATATTGTTGTGTTTGCATTGTCTTATGATGATATATCGAATCTAAGCACGAACATAGTTTCACATAAATTGTCTATAGATCCCTCTTGTCCCCAGTAAAGTAGAAGTCAAGAAAGATCAAGCATGATTTGAGCTTAAAAATTAAGGAGAAGTCTCCAAGCAATTTGATAATAAGGGGCTAATATAGTACTAGTGACGAAGAAAGATGATAAAATCAGGAGTACGGAGTTAAAAGAGTAAAAAAATTGATAAAAATTCCGAAAGGGCATAGCAAATTTTTTTAAAAACCAAAATGGTAAAATCGCCCACGATGTAGCGACTTTGGCCGTCTGAAAAAGCAAAATCGCTGCAACAGCAGCGATTTCTTAAATTTGCTTTTTTTTAAAAAAATAAATTAATTAAACAAATCGCTCCATCAAAATAAAAAAAAAAAAAATTTATAAGTCGCTGCTTCTGCAGCGACTTCCATCAATATTTTTAATTTTTTTTTATTTTTTGCTTTATTTTTAAAAAAAAAAAACCATTGGCAGTGATTTTTAATTTTAATTTTTTTAAAAAAATCAAATCGTTGTAAAGGCAGCGATTTACACTTAATTTATATTTTTTTTTGAAAATTTAATTAAATCGCTGCAAAAAAAGTTAGCCGATTAAATTGAGTTTTAAAAAAAAATTTAAGTGTAAAGTAAAAAAAAAAAGAAGTTTAATGAAAGTCGCTGCAAAAGCAGCGACTTGTTAAAAAATTTATATTTTTTTTTTAATTTTGAAAGTCGCTTTTTAATTTGGAAAAAGCGAAATCACTGCTGTAGCAACGATTTCTTAAATTTCCTTTTTTAAAAAAAATTTAAACAAGTCGCTCTAAGTGGAGCGATTTTCAAAATTAAAAAATATAATTTTTTTAATAAATCGCTGCTTTTGCAGCGACTTTCATTAAACATCTTTTTTTTTGCTTTACACTTAAATTTTTATTTTCTTTTGAAAACTCAATTTAATCGGCTAATTTTTTTGCAGCGATTTAATTAAATTTTCATAAAAATATAAATTAAGTGTAAATCGCTGCCTTTACAATGATTTGATTTTTTAAAAAAAAATAAAAATCACTGCAATGATTTTTTTTTAAAAAAATAAAGCAAAAAAAAATTAAAAATATTGATGGAAGTCGCTGCTTCTGCAGCGACTTATAAAAAAAAATAATTTTTTTTAATTTTGAAAATCGCTCCATGTGGAGCGATTTGTTTAATTTATTTTTTTTAAAAAAAAAAGCAAATTTAAGAAATCGCTGCTATTGCAGCGATTTTGCTTTTTCAGACGGCCAAAGTCGCTACATCGTGAGCGATTTTACCGTTTTGGTTTTTTTAAAAAATTGATATGCCCTTTTGAAATTTTTAACAATTTTTTTTTCTCTTTTAACTTCGTACTCATAAAATCAGTATATGCGTAGATTATCGAAATCTCAACGAGGCTAGCCCTAAGAATAATTTTTCTCTCCCGAAGATTCAAACACTTATTATAATGCAAAACATGAGTTATAGTCATTTAACGACTTGAACTCAATAACATGATCCAAAGAAGGCGTTTATGTGAAATTTATGTCCTACATTTAATGACTTGAACTCCACAAAATGTTGATCAACATTTTTACAAGTGTTCACAATTAGTACATTTTCATGAGTTGATTATGTTGATATAAAGTTTGAGTTAATGTTATTTACATATTCTTTTTCAAGCACAAACGCGTGATATTTGAAATAAAAAAGAATTAAGATACTTTTAAAGTGATAAAATTGATTGACGATTTGAAAAACAAAGAAAATGACTTTAAAGTGAAAAGAAGATTACAAATTGAGTGTGTTTCAACAATATGTTTAAGGAGAAGATTATTAATTTACGATATTCTATTGTTAAAGTTATCAAAACATCAACAAATTTTATAAAACATGTTAAGTTATTTTTCATTAGATTGTTTTGTTGGATTCGTTAGAGTATGATTGTTGAAATGAATTTTGTTGTATGAAATTAACCGTCAAGTATGATATAGTTGATGCACTCAACTTATAAAGCGGTACGTTACTCAAAAAAAATCTAACAAAATTGTGATTGAATTTTCACAGAGAATATGTTAAAAATATTACTCGAATGTGTAACTAGAATAAATGGTCTTAATTCTTAAAACACTTGCATAAAGTAAAAATTATAGGATTTGACTTTGGTTATTGATTAGTAACTAAGAATCCAGTTGTTATTATTAAGAAAGTGAAACTAAGATTGTGGATTTCCATTTAAGGTCATAACGTTGATTTAGTTGCTTTTACAAAATTATCGTCAGGCAATCTTAGAGGTCATTTGATTATATCACCCTAAGTCCTTGTGACACTTAAAGTAGATTGTCATATATATATATAAAAGAGGAAATCCTAGAGGAGCTTAGGGTCAAAAAGAGAAACTGAATTTCTTTTATTAAATACAAGGAGACTAATGAGTTAGGCCCACATAAATCACCTACTTTTATGAACTCCTCCTCCATTATATTTTAATATTTTCCTTTTTATTCCTCTTCCATTATATTTTAATATTTTCCTTTTCTATTTTTTTTCACTAAATTTTAATATTTTCCTTTTTAATTACTCTTTCATTATATTTTAATATTTTTTCTTTTTAAACAGTACTACAAAATAAATTTAAAATACTACAAATTCGGTTAACTTTCAAAATTTCTTTCGAAATGTATAATTGAGAACATAGGGAATCACATATGTTTTTTTAAAAATTATGTTAAAAGTATTATAAAGCACTATTAGTAACAACTTAAAGTATTTAAAAATATAATTGACTTTGTTAAGTTTATATGTGCCACAAATTAAATTAAATAAGTAACATATATTGAGCCCGTACTTTTATATATATANAAGAACTAATCATACATTAAAAATTACCACCTATCTATGCATTGATCTCATTGTTACTCTCTTTTTAGGGCTTCACAATACTAGCTAAGGTGTTGTTTACCAATAGAAAGGGCAAAAAATTATTAAAGAAAAATAATCATGCTTGCAATGATCAAGAGCAAGAATCAAGAACCAAAAGATTACTCACAATGAATGAACAAAATCACAAGTGTATTATTCTTTGTCCAAGACTATCAAAATCTTTAAGAACCATTGGAAGAAATGAAGTTTCACCTACACACCTATAAATCATGAAAACTTACCTTTTGGAGTCAAAATGTTATATTTGTCACTTTTTTTTTTCTGAAAATACTTAATAATGTAGGCTTAGGGACTAGATAAGTAGGTAATGTATCCACATAGTAATACCACATACTTAAATTATTGCTTGTCCTCAAGAAATACGAAACTTCACCATCACCCGACTCAGATTCGACTATTCTACTTATACGTTACTCAACTTAGTATCAATGTTCAGTCACAGAAATCATAATTTATAGTATGACTAACCATCAACCATAATTGTTTTAGATTTGTTTAATGTGTTAACTCACAAAGAGGTTCCCCTCACAAATAGTATGATAACACTTTAATTAGGTATACACGATATAAAATGAAGTATCCACACTCTCTGAAAGAATGTTCTCATGCACACATGCTAACTATAGGCTTGTTCGTCATGTATTTCTTCACTAATTTCAATACTCAATTGTTAAAGTTATCAGTTCATCGAAAAATTTTATAAAGTAAATTGTTAAGTTATTTTTCTTTAGATTGCTTTGTTGAGTTTGTTAGAGCATGATTGTTGAAATGAATTTTGTTGTATGAAATTAACCTTCAAGTATGATATAGTTAATGCATCCAAATTACATCTCTCAATGAAGCATAAAGCATACATTATTCAAAAAAAAAAAAATCTAATAAAATAGAAATTGAATTTTCACCGAAAATATGGCAAGAATATTACTCGAAGGTGTAACTAGAATAAATGGTCTTGATTCTTCAAACCCTTTCATAAAATAAAAATTAAAGGATTTGACTTTGGTTATTGCTTAGTAACTAAGAATCCAGTTGTTATCATTAAGAATGTGGAACTAAGATTGTGGATTTCCATTTAAGGTTGTAACGTTGATCTAGTTGCCTTTAAGAAATTCTCGTCAGGTAAACTGAGAGATCATTAAATACAAGATTCCTTCTGTTCCATCTAGAATATATCACCCTAAGTCCTTGCAGCACTTGGCCGATTCTTTAACAACTATTAACATAAATCTTAACTAGATTGTTATCATCGGGTCTCAACTCCTCAGATGAAATTATCAAATCCATAGGTCTAATTCTTTCTCTTGATCTTAAATTTTTTTGCACCAAGTAAAGTGTATATACAAATCAAAAGAACTAATTATACACCAAAAAATACCACCTAGAATTTCTATCTATGCAATGATTTCATTGTTACTCTCTTTTTTGGGCTTCACAATACTAGCTGAGGGCTTGATTTACTAATAGAAGGGGCAAAAAATTATTATAAAAAAATAAAAATTCATGCTTGCGATGATCAAGAGCAAGAATCAAGAACCAAAAGATTTACTTCAATACTCACGATGAATGAACGAAATTACAAATGTATTATTCTTTTTCCAAAACTGTCAAAACCTTTAAGAACTTTGAAAGAAACGAAATTTCACCTACACACCTATAAATCATGAAAACTTATCTTTTGGACTTAAAATGACATATTTTTCTCTGAAAATACATATTAATGTAGGCTTAGGGACCATATAAGTAGGTAGTGCATCCACATATTAATAACCACATACTTTAATTATTGCTTGTCCTGATCAAGCAATACAAAACTTCACCATCACTCGACTCAAATTTGAATCTTCTACATATACGTTACTCAACTTAGTATCAATGTTGAATCACAAAAATCATAGTTTATGACACGACTAACCATCAACAATAGTTGTTTAATGTGTTAAGAGGTTCGCCCTTGCAAATAGTATGATAACACTTAATTAGGTATACACGATATAAAATGAAGTATTCACACTCTGTGAAAGAAAGTTCTCATGCACACATGCTAAATAGTAATTAATATTTTAAACATTACTTAATTTCTTCCTTCCACACTAAATTCTCTAGTTTCATCACTCTTGCATACATCAGTACTCCCTCCACTCTTATGCACAATAAATTTTACTCTTTCTTTATTTTGTTTGAAAGGAAGATCATTGCTACCCTCAAAATGTACGTAGGCTTTTAGTCTAAATTTGTATTTTTGATTTATATACCCTCCAAACTTAGATTTTTAGCATATGTTTGCACCTAATAGTATTCTGGCAAATCTAACCATTATGAGGATCAAATAATTGAGAGATTTATAGCTAAAGAAGAAGAATATATAAATGGTCAGTGTGTTGACTATGAATATAGGGAAAGGTGGATTTTCATTTATAAGATATGAAAAGTCCAAAAAAGTCTAACAACCTCTCCTACACTTAGTGTCCGTCTATTATTTTACTTTGAACACATTCCGAGTAATGTTTTAGACTACTATTAAAGAAGGCATTACTTAAAGCTTTAGTGTTAGGTTCATTATGTAAATAATTGTAATTAAGAGGACTATCCATCAAAGAAGTTGTTAAAGTAGTTAGAAGGTTGTTAGAGTAGTTAGAATAAATTTGTTATTCTTGTATATATAGATAGTTGAATGTACAGATTACAAGGCAATACACTTGAAAAAATACACAAGGAATATACACGTTTCCTTCATCTATACTGCCTCTTCTTCTTGCTTCTTCTTCCTGTTCTTCTCTGTTCTTCTCTGTTTCTTTTCTTCACTTCTTCTCTACTGTAGCTTCATGATCCTGCATGATTAATATGCATCAGCTACAAGAAGATTAACATGGTATCAGAGCCTACACAGTAGAGCTTCAAGATCTCAGCCAAAACCATGGCAACTGTCGATAATGAGTTGCCTGAGAAGCTGAGCCATAATCATCCTTTGTTCTTACATTCAATAGATAATTCAGGTGTATTACTTAGTTCAATTCAACTAACTGGAGCCGATAACTTTTCAGTATGGAGTCGAGCTATGAAAATTGCGATTATTGGTCGAAATAAACTTGGATTCATTGATGGATCATGCAGAAAAGAATTATATGGTCCTAACTTGACAAATCTGTGGGAAAGATGCAATGCGATAGTGCTTTCGTGGATTATGAACTGTGTTTCGAAGGAGTTACTTGGAGGCATTGTTTATTCTACCAATGCAGCAGCTGTGTGGAAGGATTTGTGTGAAAGATATGACAAGATTGATGGATCACGTATTTTTCAACTACACAAAGAAATTGCTACTGTTAGCCAAGGTACAAGTTCAATCTCAACCTATTTCTCTAAGCTACGTGAGTTGTGGGTAGAGTATGATAGTTTGGCACCTGTTCCTGGTTGTGATTGTGTGAATTCAAGAGAATTTGTAGTGTTCATGCATAATCAGAAATTACTGCAATTTCTCATGGGATTAAATGACTCATATGAGCAAGCTAGAAGCCAAATACTAATGATGGTACCTTTGCCTACTATAAACAAGGCATACTCACTGCTTATTGAAAGAGAAAGCCAACGTATCATGACACAAACCTCTCACAGTTCAAATTCATCTGATCTAAATGCCTTGTTTACTGCTCAATCATCAGTTCCCAAACCAAGGTTTAATACTAGTTCAAGCTATGATCCAAATGCATTTTGTGATTACTGTAAAAGAACAGGACACATGCAAGCTGTGTGTTATAAACTTCATGGATATCCACCTGGTTATGAGAGAAAGAAGAGAGGTTCTACTGGCCCTACTTACAATAATCAAGGGAGAGGAAGATCAAGTAATGATAGGAGATCATATCCATCTGCTAACAATGCAATTAGTGATACTGATCATTCTGAGTTTAATAGAATTGAGAATCCAAGAAATCAAGGTTATGGTAGAGGTGATAAACAAGCTGATTCTGGTGACTATCACAAAGGATTGAATGCATTGCAGGAACAATATAATCAAATCCTGCAGATACTTGGCCAATCAAATAAGCAGAACACCACTGAAAGAGACTCAAAGTCACATTCCAGTGCAAATCTAGCTCAAGAGAACTATCCTGCATCAGGTAATGTCACTGCTCTTTCAGCTAGTATAGGACATACAGGATGGATTATAGACTCTGGGGCAACAAATCATATGACTCCTCACTCACAATTATTGATTAATAAACATCCATTGCCTATTGATGCACCTAGAAGTGTACAACTACCAAATGGAGATAGTACATTGATCACACATACAGGTTCTAGTTGTATGACCTCACAAGACATTATCAATAATGTTCTTCTTATTCCTGACTTTAAGTTCAGTCTATTGTCAGTCTCAAAAATTACAAAGGATCTACAGTGTGCAGTATGTTTCTATCCTGACTTTGTGACTATTCAGGATCTCTCCAGTGGGCAGGTGAAGGTGATTGGTAGAGAACAGGCTGGACTTTATCTCATTCCTCATCCTTCATCTTCTGCAGCTAATCCTCAAACATACTCTCATTTGGTTCATGATGGTTCATCAAGTTCACAAACTGTTCTATGGCACCAAAGACTTGGTCATACTTCATCTAATGTTTTAGCTAAAACTCTCAATCTTCCAGTTACACAGTGCTCAAATGAGGTTCACAACTGTACAATATGTCCTCTAGCTAAACAACCAAGACTTCCTTTTCCAAATAGCTCTACTATATCTTCTAGTCCATTCCAGTTGATACATATAGATGTTTGGGGTCCATTTCATACTCCTACATATGATGGTAATAGATTCTTTGTCACTATAGTGGATGATTGTACTAGAATGTTGTGGCTGTTTCTAATAAAGTTGAAGAGTGATGTTTGTGTTGTATTGAAAAATTTCTTTACTCTAGTCAAAACTCAATTCAACTTATTAGTTAAAAGCATTCGTACTGATAATGGTTCTGAGTTTGTTAACACTGAGTGTACACATTTGTATACAAGCTTGGGTATTGTTCATCAAAGAACCTGCATACACACTCCTCAACAGAATGGTATAGCTGAAAGAAAACACAGACACATACTTGAGGTAGCAAGAGCCATCAGATTCCAAGGTCACATTCCTATCAGATTTTGGGGACACTGCATTCTCAATGCTGCATATATTATAAACAGATTGCCTACATCTGTTTTGCATGGTAAATCTCCATACGAAATGTTTCATAAGTGCACACCTTCCCTACAGCATATGAGGGTGATAGGTTGTCTATGTTTTGCTAAAAACATGCACATTAAGGACAAATTTCATCCTAGGAGTATCATTGCTGTACACATGGGATATAGTGCTCATACAAAGGGATATATGTTGTACAACATCAAGGACAAAACATTCTTCATTAGCAGAGATGTCCTATTTAGAGAAGCTATATTTCCATTTGCTTCTCCTTCATCTACTGCATGGCAAGTGTTCCCTAAGGTTGATGAATCTTCAGAGGTTGCACCTTTGTTCCAGCCTAATCCTACAACAGTTGTACATACAGAGTTAGTTCCACCACAAGATACTCCTTCTATAAGAAGATCACAAAGAAGTACCAAAGCTCCTATATGGCTACAGGATTATGTGGCATCTGCTCAGCTTCAATCCAATAAACCTTTGTATTCCATTGATAAGTACATTGGCTATGACAGCTTGTCTTCTTCTTATCGAGCCTTCCTTACTTCATTTGGTACTGAAGTTGAACCTACCTCTTTTGAGGAAGCCTGTAAGGATCCAAGGTGGGTTGAAGCAATGCAAGCTGAAATATCAGCTTTGGAGTCTAATCAAACATGGCAGGTGGTTCCTTT
>NC_028644.1:54130632-54131471 GCF_001406875.1 Solanum pennellii
TATTAAAGAAGGCATTACTTAAAGCTTTAGTGTTAGGTTCATTATGTAAATAATTGTAATTAAGAGGACTATCCATCAAAGAAGTTGTTAAAGTAGTTAGAAGGTTGTTAGAGTAGTTAGAATAAATTTGTTATTCTTGTATATATATATATAGTTGAATGTACAGATTACAAAGAGATACACTTGAGAAAATACACAAGGAATATACACGTTTCCTTCATCTATACTGCCTCTTCTTCTTGCTTCTTCTTCCGGTTCTTCTCTGTTCTTCTCTGTTTCTTTTCTTCACTTCTTCTCTACTGTAGCTTCATGATCATGCATGATTAACATGCATCAGCTACAAGAAGATTAACAACTACAATGCATGCAATGAACTTTACGATTTTCATACATGTCAATCAAAAAAAAAAAAAAAGAAGAACCATTTATCAGTCAAACACATTAAATTCAGCAAGAAACAAAGACAATTAACGGTCAAGATCATAGACCATCTCTTTAGTTTGAATCATTTTGTTATCATCACATCAATCATATACTATTCCTCATCAAATTCTATATTGACGTTGCTCTTAGCTAAGCATAAATAGGACAATATCAAATGGTTACTTTGCTTTATTATCTCAATTTTTAGGTTACTATATCATTGACTACAAATATGCTAAAGAAAGAAAAATTAGCACAACTATGACAATCTATAGTCTATTGCCCTTTTTTAGCAATTTTTTTGTCTATTTATTTTGTCACCAAATAGTCTCGTTTTGTTTTTTGAAAAGTACAAATTTTCAATTGAATTTCACCGTTTCTTCAACTCCTCTTTCTCCCCACCCCCCACCCCCACC
>NC_028644.1:54132137-54148660 GCF_001406875.1 Solanum pennellii
TCTCTCGTTTTAGAATTTCTATTTTCTTCTCTTAAATATCTCTATTAGAGATCAATTATGACATTAACTCTTGACAATAAGTAAATTTTCAACCACACTACATTTTAATATTGATTGTCTACCATATTTTTTAACTTTTTTTTAAAAAAAGGTTTCTACATTCTTATCTTGTAATTCAATACAAGGATATTACAAATTTATGTTTTTTGTTGTATTTCAATGGATAAGAGTAGTTCATTCTCAAAAGAGAAAATATGTAAAAAGTGACAAAATTTCATTCTCAGGAAATATATACATGGTAATAAACATTGAAACAAGAACATGAAATTTTCGGAGGTACTGGTGAATTAAAAAACAACGATAAGTTTGAAATTTGTCAATTGGGGATATAAATAATAATTTTTCACCTACAACATCGATTACAAACATGTAAACTTACTTCGATATTCAAGTTGAAAAATTGATTATTATTTAATGTAAAACATCAATTCATATATATTGAGACAAAATTGTATAACAATCTAATGTATACATCTTTAAATTGAATGTTTACATAATACATACAATTTGCATACAAAGCGATTATATGTACCAAAATATTTTATTAGGAGGTATATACACATCAATCGATGTAAAATATAACTTATGTCTACTAACAATATTTACAAATAAAATATAAATAATGCATATGTTATAATGTGAATATATACTTGATTAAAAATATTCTAGATCAAATGTATTCAATTAAATATATATTTATTTACGGTATATTCTAACGATCACCACATGCTAAATGTATATATAAACATATATGAGATGCCTAATATTAGATTTGGATGAGCAAATGGATACACAAACAGATTATGAAAATAAATTGTGTATACATTATAGTGTAAGTATATATTTGATCAAATATATTTAACTGAATACACGAACAAATATAGTTATATATACACTAAACAATTGTATATTTTAGAATACATTTGATATAGATATGAATTGAGTTTCTCACCATAACTTCTAGCAAACAATTGAGAAAAATAATTTATAGATAGTAAACTCGTAAGAATTTTATCTGAAAGAAAAATAAAAGTTAGAATTAAATATTTTTGATAGTTTCAAAGCGATAAATAATTCTAAATAAAGTTTTTACAGATTTTAAGGAGAAATATAATGATTGAAAGTGATCCGAGAACGTACGATAGTACTAAATATATTTTTATATATTTTAAAAAATAAAACTTGAAGAGAGATAAGTGTGAATAGAAACTTCATTCCTTATTTTTGTGTTGGATATTGTTGACCAGCTTAGGAGATTGAACAAGCTATATGGTGTGAGTTAGTTAAAGCTGTTAGGAAAGTTCTAGAAGCTTCAATAGTTAGTTAAGAAAGTAGTTACAATATTATAATCAATAAAAAGATATTGAACTGCAATGTAAACACAATTTTTCAATGTAACAGTAAACTCATTCATCTATGTAAAATGATCTCTTCTCTTTATTTCTGTTCTTCTTTCTGTACTTGTGTACATTCTCAACCTCCATGAATGGTGTTTTCATGGTATCACAGCAGGGCTCGTCTGACCCGATGTTGAGATCCCCAAAAATCAAAATTGTCCACGCACCAGATGCTAAGTACAGGGCCTGAGGTGCGGTGTTGAAGAATGACAAAAGTTACACATCAGTGGTTAATGATATGGGTGAACTCCTTATAAGGTTTGGGAAATCCTCCTCTGTTTGAGCTAGCTTTTGGGGTGTGAGTTAGGCCTAAAACCTAATTTCACATTCACACTCTCACTCAAGGCACAATGACAATTGTTGACTACTTCTCCAAACTAAGGGATCTTTGGGATTAGTATGATACTCTCATGCCTTGTCCTATATGTCCTTGCCCAAAAACAAAGAAGTTTGGTGAACGAGTATCAGTGACTTCTTCAGTTTCTTATGGGTCTGAATAAGTCCTATTCACCACCTAGAAGTCAAATCCTCATGATGATTCCTATACCCACCCAAAACAAAGCTTAGGCTCTTCTTATGGACCAAGAGTGTTAGAGAAATCTAGTGAATTCTAGTTCAATGAACTCGGGATCTGGTACAATTGAAGGCACGGTCATGTACATCAGTAGGAATTCAAACTCTCACACAATTTCAAATACATTCAAAGGAGGCAATCTGGTGGAGAATCTGGTAATATCTCAGGCTCATCTGGTAGTTACAACAGTAGTGGTGCAGGCTCATCTGGTAGTTACAACAGTAGTGGTGCAAGCTCATCTGGTAGTTACAAGAATAGAAGGCACTTGTTGCAATGTGATCACTGTGGATGCATGGGTCACTATGAGGAACAATGTTACAAAATTGTTGGATATCTAATTGATTTTAAGTCAAAGAGGAAAGGCCAGACTTCTGGAGCTTAGCATTGAGTCAAGAGTTTCCTCAATTGCAGCTCAGACTTCTGGAGGATTTATCACTCAGGACCAGTATCAACAAATTCTCCAACTATTATCCAAGAATGGAGCTGATAGCACAATAGAATCTTCTGCCTAGGCGGCCTCTGTAGATGCAGGTATACACACTTTTGCTCTTTTGTGTTCAAATGATGCAGGTGAATGAGTAGTAGACATTGGAGGTACTCATCACATCACCTCAAATATTGACACATTAGAAATTATATTGTATTTGTTCCTGATGCACATAATAAGGTTTATCTGTCTAATGGTAACACTATTGCTGTCTCTCATATTGGTAGCACATGCATGTTTACAAATCAATCAGTATCAAATGTATTATACCTACCTGACTTCAGAGTTAACTTGTTATCAGTGTCCAAGATCACTGAGGAGCTTAATTGCATGGTGGTATTTTATCCTGAATTATGTGTGTTTCAGGATCTCTCAAATGGTCAGGTGAAGGGGATTTGTAAGGAACAACATGGACTCTACATACTAAAAGGAGGATCAACTCAAGCTCCAAATAAGCTGGTCAATAGTAGTAAGAGTCTTAGTGACGAAAAACTTGTTAAGTCAACCGATGTACCTGTTACTTCTAACTCAATTGATGTATGACACAAGAGGTGAGGACATGCACTGATTGATATAATAAATAAACGTTAGTTTGTTAGGTCTTTAGGAAGAAAATATCACTCTCATTGCACAGTGTGTCCTGTTGCTAAGCACACAAAACTTCCATTTCCTTTAAGCTCTACTATGTATGTTCTGTTTTTGAATTCTTGCATTGTGATATCTGGGGATCCTAGAGTTCTTACTTATAATGGAAAAATGTTTTTTGTTACAGCTATGGATGACTTTAGTAGATATACTTAGATTTTTTTTTATAAACTACAAAGTTGACACAATAGTTATTCTTAAACAGTTCCTTACTCAAGTTAAAATGTGTTCTCCACAAGTGTTAAAACGTTGAGAACAGACAATGGCTCTGAGTTCTTAAGTCACAACTTTCAGTCTGTTCTAAGTGAACTTGGCATTGTCAACCAATCCTCTTGTGTGTATACCCCTCAACAGAACGGGGTAGTTGAGAGGAAACACACGACCATTCTAAATATAATTAGGGTCATCAGATTTCAGGCTGCTATCCGCCTCAAGTATTGGGTGTGAATGTGTGTCTACTATTGTCTATATTTTGAACAAGCTTCCTTCAAGGTTACTGGGGTTTCAGTCTCCTTTTGAGAAACTCTTATGCAACACTAGACTGGATATTCAGAAAAAATCAAAATGAAAGATTTGGGTGAGTTAAAGTTCTTTTTAGGCATTGAATTCTCAAGGTCCAACCAAGGGATACTCATGTCACAAAGAAAGTATGCATTAAAATTGATATCTGAGTCTGGCCTAGGGGGAGCAAAACCAGCATGTACACCTTTATAGATAAATCAAAAGCTCACATCAGTTAAATATGATGAGCATATTAATGAAGGGATAGGCGAAGGAGACATCATAATAATAGACACTCTAAAATATCAAAGACTGGTTGGAAGGCTCTTATATCTCACTATGACAAGACCATATATTTCTTTCTCGGTACAAGTCTTGAGCCAATTCATGTATTGTCCTAAACAGTCACACATGAATGCAACTCTTAGAGTAGTTAGATATATCAAAGAAGCACTTGGATTAGGTTTGTTAATGCTTGCAGGAGACACTTCTAAACTCACATCTTACTGTGACTCTGACTGGGGAGCATGTATGGAAACTAGTTACAAGATATTTGGTTAAATTTAGAAAAAGACTTATTTCTTGGAAATCTAAGAAATAGGAGACAGTTTCAAGGAGCTCAGCTGAAGCTGAGTTCAGAAGCATGGCAACATGTACAACTGAGATAACTTGGTTGATAGGGCTATACAAAGAGTTGGGGGGGTCAAGATAACCACACCAGTGAATATGATCTGTGATAGCAAGACGTCATCCAGATTGTAGCTAACCCCATCTTTCATGAAAGAACAAAATACTTTGATATTGATTATCACTTTGTTCGAGAAAGGATTTGCCAAGGCATGCTGAAAACTCAACACATAAACACTAAGGACCAACTGGATGATCTATTAACTAAAAGTTTGGGCAAGATACAACACCTTGAGCAAATTTGGAATGAAGAACGTGTTTCAACCATAAAGCTTGAGGGGTAGTGTTGACCAGCTTAGGAGATTGAACAAGCTATACGGTGTGAGTTGGTTAAAGTTGTTAGGAAAGTTCTAAAAGCTTCAATAGTTAGTTAAAAAAGTTGTTACAATACTATAGTCTATAAATAGATATTGAACTGCAATGTAAACACACTTTTTTAATGTAACAGTAAACTCATTCATCTATCTAAAATGCTCTCTTCTCTTCTCTTCTTTTCAGTTCTTCTTTCTGTACTTGTGTACATTCTCAACCTCCATTAATGGAGTTTTCAAATACATGTATAACTATTAAATGTCAACTTTTTATGTTTTTAATTGCTAAATATTTACATGCTGAAACATGTCAATTTAATCTAAGAATTGTATATGAGTCGATTTTTCTCGAAAAAAGAGAGGAAATTTTGCAAATAGCCACCAAAATAAAGTTAATTAGGCTTCTTGACTATAGTTCGTTGATTACATTCGTAAGAGAGAGAGGGGCAAGCGAGATTGGGAGAGGGAGGAAAGAATCGACTGAGAGAGGGCAGAGAAGTGTATTGTATGTGTATATCTATCAAATTGTATATATATACTTGTCAGATAATTGTATATATGTAATTGGTATACATATGTATTTGTATACCGGACAAGTGAGATTCAAAGAGGGAGGAGAGACTCAAGAGAGAATGGGATAGGGTGAAAAAGACGAGGAAGAGAGGGTAGAGAGTGGAGAGAGTCAAATTGTGTCATATAATTGTATTTGTATATGGATAATTTGTATTTGTATATGTATAAAAAGGAGAGAGGCAAGAGAGAGAAAGAGAGGAGAGAGACATACATATATAATTATAGTTAGAATTAAGCTGCGAGTGCTAATTACTAGTTAATTAACTAATATTTGCTTGCTAATCCACGTAACCCCCCCCCCCCCGACCCAAAAAGTAAAGGGCAACTTTCACATATAACAAACACAAAATTCAAATTTGTATGGTATAACAAAGTTTGTATAATTGCGGTCCATAGCAAACATATACATGTATAAACAATGCATACAAGAGACCAAATATCAAATCCTGGGCAGTACTCTACCTTAAGTAGAGCTTCAAGTGCCATATACCTTTTAGTTCCTCTTTACCCCACGTTCTCTTTCCAGTTCTGCTCCAAAGTTATGGAAAGTCCGAAATCAACTATCTTTGCCACCTCATCATCACCATCAGTAGTAAAAAGAATGATTTGGGGCTTTTATGTCACAATGAATAACCCTTTTTTTGTGAATCAAACTGAGCCCTAAAAGATATGCCTATTTCGCTATACATACATACAAAGAAGAAATTATATAATTCGTTGGTTTCCTCTTCAGATTTGTATAATTTCGCTAGCAGACCATTTGTATAAATTGTTGTTAGCCTCTCAATTCAATTGTATGTGTTTGTATATCTGTATAAAATTTGAATTTGTATACAATTGAATCGAATTGTATAAAACGAGAAAGAGAGAAATTGTATACAATTTGAGTTTTTATAAAACAAGAAAGAGAGAAAGGCAAAAGAGACTTCGGCAGTGAATATACAATTGAATCAAATTGTATAAAACGAGAAAGAGAGAAATTATATACAATTTGAATTTGTATAAAACGAAAAAGAGAGAAAGGCAAAAGAGACTTGGGCAGGGAAATATTTGTCTTGTATAATTATTAGTGTATAAGACGGAGATATATGAATTTGCATGTGTATATACGCTTTTCTCTCGCTTTATACAATTAGAAACACAATTTATACAATTCTATTGTATAAAGCGAGAGAGGCGAGCGACAGGAAGCGAGTGAGAGAGGGAGAGTGGCGAGCGAGAATATGAGGGAGAGAGGGGCTGACAAACAGTTTGCTATGCGACACAAATAAATCAAGCGGTAGCTACTATATTAATTTTATATTATTAGTTTGTCATTTTATACAATTATCCAAAAAAAAAAATTAAAAATTAAAGAGGGTATATTTTGAGCCCACATAAATGTATACAACGTAGACCAAACCCAAGCTTTTAGAAGCAGGCTGGATTAATAAGAAAAGAGA
Source organism: Solanum pennellii (assembly GCF_001406875.1). NCBI lineage: Eukaryota > Viridiplantae > Streptophyta > Magnoliopsida > Solanales > Solanaceae > Solanum > Solanum pennellii. The sequence goes on from NC_028644.1 coordinate 54,138,815, forward strand.
GCCCAACTTGTAACCTGCCTTAAATCTTTGACAAACCCTTTCTCCCTTGTCCCAATCCAACTCTTCACTGCCTCTCATTTGTATCTTCCATCGGCCGCAGTGAATCAATATCAAACCCTAATCTCAACATGGCGACGCCTCAGATTAGTAAAAAACGAAAGGTACGTCAGTTCAACTTCTCGCTGTGATTTTAGATCCAACTGAATATTTATAGTATGCCATGAATTGATTTTTGTATGTGTCTAGTTTGTAGCGGATGGAGTTTTTTTTGCGGAGTTGAACGAAGTGCTGACAAGAGAGTTGGCGGAGGATGGTTACTCGGGAGTTGAAGTTAGGGTTACTCCCGTGCGAACTGAAATCATCATTAGGGCCACTCGTACTCAGAACGTTCTTGGTACATAAATATATTATATAAGCTAATTTTTTTTTCATGAAATTCATCGACACACTTATAAGTGACTCCATTTATAAGAGTTGAAGCTATCAGCTAGCAGACTAAATGTAATTAAACATTCTACAGAATAGCAACTGTATATCTTTGCAAATGTACAGACAAGTCTATCTGAAAGAAGGCGTGTTTAATCTGTGTATATGAACTCTGGTAATCAATTATTAGTTTGGTGTAGTTCTGACTCTTTAATGGAGTTAGTTGAGGTGTGTGCTGCTATAGCTCTGACACCACAATTATCATAACAAAATTATATACCCTTGATGAAGCTTATGTTATGCATTTGTTAATTAAGGGTCTAAATTTTGTAGAATGTTGTAGAACTTAAGTAAAGATTCTGAATGCTGTAACATTACATTACTATTTTTTTAAAAGAAAGATTCTGAATGCTGTGTCGTGCAATGCAGATTACTCTGTTTATCCCATTTAGCTGCCTTAGTTGGACACGTTGCTCAAAATAAATGTTAGTCATTTTTATTTAGATAGAATTGGGTTCCAAAATGGACGGAAAGATGATACTTGGAGAGATTAAACTTCTCCCAGTGTAATGTTATGTCCTGGGGTACTTTTTTTAATCATAAAATACAAAATATCAAAGATGGTACATGAAAAAGCTATTTATGTAAAAAATTTATTCTAAAAAAAGGAAGCTATTTATGTAGAAAAGGGAGGTACTTTGGGATAACTTACTAAAATAGGATATTTGTTTGAATCGGAGGCAAATGAATCATCCTTGCTGATTATTGGATGAGCTGGAAGTAGGTGTGCTTTAACGGATTGATTGTAGTATTAGTTGAATAATGTTGTGCGTGTATTTTCCAGGTGAAAAAGGTAGGAGAATTAGGGAGCTGACTTCAGTTGTTCAGAAGCGTTTTAATTTCAAGGAAAACACTGTTGAGCTCTATGCTGAGAAAGTCAACAATAGGGGTCTCTGTGCCATTGCTCAGGCAGAGTCACTGCGATACAAGTTACTTGGAGGACTTGCTGTCCGAAGGTCTGTTGCTTGGTTGCACTTGTTCCCTGCCTTAATTTTTCTTTCTTTGATTTTTGAAAGTCTCGGTTTTTCTTTCTTTTCTGACTTGAAAGCCCCATCTATTTAGGAATCAGAGAAATATATTTATACCTGATGTCCTATTTTGATGAATCTAAGTGGGGAAATTTTTGTTGACGTAAATACCTGTGAGGTAAACAAAACTTTCTGATAAAGACGTAGTTAAAAACTGTACATATACAAAACAGGGGCGGATTTAGCAAGTGCTATGGGATGTCACGTGACGCTGCTTCGTTGGAAAATTTTAAGAAATATGTGCAGTGTGAGAAGGGAAAAACAGATACATACTGTATATTTATATATATATATATATGTGTGTGTGTGCGCGCGCGCGCGTGATGTTATATTGTTTATTTATTTTTTCATGTTTGAAAAATATCTTCCAATACGGTTGTGCATTTTTTGGGTCCCATTATGCATGCATCTAGGTAGTGGTGGTTTCCAAGATTTTCACCCAGGGGTTCAACTAATAAAAATGTAAAAAACAATTCAACACCCCCCACCCCACCCCTGGGGATCTGTCCCTGCATCTAGGTTTAGTCTGTAACAAATGTACTAGATATAAAATATCTTCCGATATGGTGTTCCATGTAAAATGATTATTTGTTAGTTTAGTCAAATATTTATGTTGCATGTTATTTCTTCAAGATTAGGTAATTTTTGTTGTAGTTCAATTTTCACGTCATGATCAAATTCCACAGATGTCTGCAACTCTTTAGTATTATTGTTTTACTGAACTTATCCTTTGTCATGATATAGGGCTTGCTATGGTGTTCTGCGATTTGTAATGGAGAGTGGAGCCAAGGGATGTGAGGTATGTAGGGTGTCATTTTCCTTCTCTATATCTATCTCCAATTAGATGTTCTTTGAATATTTTTTACATGGGTCTCTTTTTCTTTAGGTAATTGTTAGTGGAAAGCTCCGTGCTCAGCGTGCCAAGTCCATGAAGTTTAAGGATGGTTATATGATTTCTTCTGGCCAACCTGTTAAAGAATACATTGATGCTGCTGTTAGGCATGTGCTACTTAGGCAGGTTAGTATCTTGTCTTGATAGATTTTTACTGATCTGTTGACTTATTGTTATATTTGTGCTGTAGCTTTGTTATTGTTATTTAACATTGCTGCTACTTTACTTCATAGGGTGTGCTCGGTATCAAAGTCAAGATCATGCTTGACTGGGATCCTAAAGGTAAACAAGGGCCTATGACCCCATTGCCAGATTTGGTGACTATTCATCCACCCAAGGAGGAAGAAGAGTTTGTTGTTCCTCCTCCTATGATAGCTGCCCCTGCCATCGAGGTTCTTCCTGTGGCATAAAAACCTGTGTTATGATGTTATCTTTGATCTTGAGAACTACTGCACTAGCTGGCTTGTACTTTCTATTTATTTTCTTTTTTGACTGCTGAATACTAGGTTACATAGTGAACCATTCTGCTCTAGTTTTTGGAAAAAGTTTTGTTGAACATTTTTTTCAGGTAAACAGGTTTCTTACAAATAAGGAGAATTAAATTACTTTGCTAGTAGAGAACAATTTCCACCAGTGGAAATTCTTCACATGGTGTCTTCAATCTTCTTAAAAACATTTCATCTCTATCACCCCACTCCACTTCTTATGGTATATGTTTAGATTATATTATATATAAATTTATAGGAAAATCTGGTGTTCTTATTTTCAATCTTCTATTACATTTCATCTTCATCCATCAACCCCACACCTCTCTTGTCCACTTGTCGTATCTACTTAGATTATATTTTAGATATTTTGTTGTCAAAAACAAGAAAACCACTTTTTTTTGGAACAAAGGTTTCCTTTGTACCATAATACCTTAGATCTTTTAATTTCATTATGTGTGATCTGTTATTGGTTTTAAACTTGTAAAGAGAATGTTCCTGTGGAGTTACCTCATTACGTGAATATCTGCAATTTTCTTTCTCCACTTGATAGATCTTGCTCGCAAGTGCAAGAAGGGTACATGGACTTGACTTTGGTTTGGATTTTTTCAAATATTAAATTAAATAATTTTGTTGGATTTTTAATTATATAAATCAAATCGAATTAATAAAATTTAGGATTTTCAACCTTTGTTATTTTGGGTTTTCCGGATTTTTCTCAAATTTTATGGTGAGGTATTCATATAAATATGTACTCCCTCCGTTTTAAAAAGAATGATCCTATTTCCTTTTTAGTTTGTTTAAAAAAGAATGATCCCTTTTTTTTTGGTACTATTTTAACTTTTCACGTGACATATTTAAGACCACAAAGTTAAAGATCATTTTTGGAACATTTGACATAATTTTAATTTAGAACAACAAGATTAAAAAGTCTTCTCTTTTTTTCAACTTCGTTTCAAGTCAAACTAAATAATTCTTTTTAAAACGGAGGGAGTAATTAATTTGCTTTTCAAATAATCCTTTAGGTCTTATCAAAATATAAATAAGATTTTTTTCAAAAAGAAATCATAATATTAAAATACTAAATTATGTTAAAAAGTGAGAGTCTAATAAGTATTGTCTAAACAGTAGAGAAAAATTAATTTAGGTTAATATACTTTAATTGTCTGATTAATGTAAAACTAAATAATAAATATTCATCATTTTCATTTTCAGTGTTGAATTAATTTTATTTTTGGCAAACAATTTCACTAATTTAAGTCCTAATTATTAAGATTTTGGATAATTTCATTTACTTTATCTATCATATTTCATACTTGAATATATGAATTTGAATATGTAAGTTACATGTATTTTGAGATACGTGTTTTGTTTGTTTAAATTAATTGATTGTTATTGATTTTCTTAATCAAAGGAATAATTTAGGATTTTCAGAATAAATAAACAATCAATTAACTATAGAAATTTAAACTAATCAAATTTCGTAATATAAGACGGATATCTATGCTTAATTAATTTCATTTTATTATTATTTGAAATAATAAATTTATTAATATTATTAATAAAGGATAAAAACATGTATATTTTCGGACATGTAATTATAGTAGTGATGTATGAGTAGTTAGGCAGTTTTTTTTTTTTGTTAGCATTAATATTAATTTAATTTTGATGGCTTTATTAGAGTTAGCAATACTATAGATTATAGATTATAAGTTTATAACTATTAATGGAACATTCGAAATTCTAAGTCAAACTTGATATTATATGTTAAAAATTTTAAATTATGAAAAAGTAAAGAAATTGTAAATAATTATGTATAGTTTCTTTAATTTTTTTTATATATTATGTCGGATTAATTTAGACTCAGATCCACCTTTTAAAGATAAAAATCATAAAATTAAACAAATTCAAGTATAATCAAATATTCTTTTTTAAATACCAAATCAAATCATATCAAACCACTAATAAAACCACTAATAGACTTACTTTTTTTTATGAAAATATTTATTTTATTAAATAAATCAAATTAATTATGCTTTGAAAATTTTATAATGTTTGGTCAAACTTATTTGTTTTCTTGAAAAGTGAATATTTGAAAAATATTGAAAAAATGGCGTGACACATTTAGTTTATTGGCAAAAGAAAAAAACTTTTAAACATTTACTTGGCATTCAATAGCCACGTTTCTTTTTCTTGAAAAGTGATTATTATTTTTTAATCCTCTCTCTATTTTCTAAATACCTCATTTTTTATTTAAAAAAAGAAAGAAAATGTAACTTTATTGTTCCTTCTTTATATTTTCAACCGTATATTTCTTCTTTTCCTAAAAAAAATTCTTCCATTAGATATTCATTACACCATAATTCTTTTTTATCGGGGAAATTGAATCCCACAATTCTTCAATGATATTTTCTTCTTTTTTGTTTTTCTAAAGATTTTCTTCCACTAGATACCCATTACACATCTTCTATTATTGAGGAAATTGAATTTCATGAAAAATTAAAAATTTATTCAGCGTATTTTTTTTTCAAAAAAATTTAGGGTTATGAATTATAGATCTTTCATTCTGGAGTAATTTATTTTCATTTTATGCGATTTTGTTCTAAATCTAATGAGTAAAAGAGACTATTGTAAGAATTGTATCAATAATTGGAATAATGATTCGAATTTTAAAGATTTTATGATCAGTGATTCAAAAAACGCTCGGTTAAGAATTTATTGTCACTACAATTGAAGATTTCTTAAGTGGTGCAGCAGAATGTTACAAATATACAAATTGACAGAGAAAAACACATTTCGAATATGATACGATCATCGTGAAATATTAATTTGTATAAATTAATATGTCTTCAAGTTGAATGTATAAGAAATAGGATATTATATATGGGAAGTTGACCGTATGTATACAAATCTGATTGTGCATCAATATATTTTTACGGAATAATATATCTATTAGAGGTAGACATAACAGTTGTGCAATGTACTTATGCATACAACTAATGTATATAAATTAATTAATTATTATCATTATCACCGGTCAATTGAAGAAGTTATATATTTTGAATCTTATATTAGTAGGGTCGTGCACTATTTGTATTAAATCAAAAAATCAAATTAAATTAAATTCTAATTTGGATTGATTTTTGAAGAACTTGTATATTTTGAATCTTATATTAGTAGGGGTGTGCACTATTTTTATTAAATAAAAAAATCAAATCAAATTAAATTCTAATTTGGATTGATTTTTGAATTTTTGATTTGATTTTGGATTTATAATTTACTTTGTTTGCTTTTTTGGTTTGATTTCAGATTAAGAAAAATGAAAATCAGAAAATTGAAAAAACCAAAATATGTGTGTGAGAAGTTATAAATTTTAAATCTTGGGAAAATACCCAAGTACCCCCTCAACCTATGCCCGAAATCCCAGAGACACACTTATATTATACTAAGGTCCTATTACCCCCCTGAACTTATTTTATATGTAATTTTCTACCCCTTTTTAGCTTACGTGACACTATCTTGTGGGCCCAACGATGGTTGACTTTTTTTTTCGAACTAGTGCCACGTAGGCTAAAAAGGTATTCTGATGTTCATGAAGGTGAACTCATAGACACAACGAAAATGTCTAAGGATTCACACATGCTGCAGGAAAAGATAACGGCACTAAAAAAAATACATTGGAATTAGCTGATAGAGATACCAAATATTGAAAGGGCAATGCTATAACAAGAAAAAATGGGCCCATCTCCCTTGCATACACAAATTTATACAAGAAACCCTGTAACCAACACAAACAAAAGTAATTAATTGAATAATAAAAAAAATACACAAAAAAGAAGATAAAACCCAATACACCAATTATTTTCCTGCAGTAAAACAAGTACACATAATAAACAGAGACCAAAAACAGACTCTCAAGTTTGGAGGAATGAGAATCAAGTATACGAGTAGAGACAGTTGTATGATTCAAGATATTAGAAAGTTTCCGTCGTTTTTTGACGGCTCCAGCATTCGATTTCCGGCCTGATTATTCTCCAACCCCGATGAATTTACAGCTATTTCTTTGTCGTTTCTTCTTCTTCACCATTGCACTCGAAACAATAAAAAATGTTGAACCCTTACCAAGAATAAGAATAAGAATGAGAAGAAGAAGAAGAAGAAGAAGAAGTCGTTGCTTGAATGAGACGTTAGGAGCGAATATGTTAATTTGTCCCATGTTCAAATCTTCACTTCACAATTATTTTTTTAAATAGTTGATTTACATTCTTTTTGAAATTTTATTTCTCTTAGAATAATTTTCAAAAATGTAATTATATGTTTCTCCATCATCTATATTTTTATTTTTGAAATTAATTTTCATCAGTTATATATTAAAATTACTTTCATAAAATGTCAGTTGAGAGAGAAAAAAATATACGTGTTACATATTCTTTTGAGAAAAAATATAAGTAGTTACATGGTATTTTTATTCTAGAAGAAACAAGTAATTTTTATAGACAATTCTTAAAATACAAGTGAGCATCCCCACAAATTACTCTTAATTGGAAAACAAAACTTATTTTCTCAAATAGGTGTAATTCTCCCTTAGTCTCAACATATGTGATATACTTTAATGCCATATTTTATACGTATTAAAAAATATTTAATTATTAACCTCAATGAAATGATTCATAGGAAAAAAAAATTAATTCAAGATTTGTTTTAGAGTATGAATTTCAAAACCATTCTTTTTTTTAAATGTTAAATAAAACGATACCACGTGAATTGAGACAAGATAATATTGTATATATAGTAAAACATTTTATTTATGTGTATTTAAGAAGAAAAAAAATGATAATTTCCTATTTATGCGGACTTATTAATTAAAATGATTTTAAAAGAAAAGAAACAAGAACTACATTCTTTTCAAATAGGAATAGAGTATTTTTATGAAGAAAAAGGATATTTTGACCTATTAAGTAATAATGACATTTTTGAGTCAAATCATTGGAAGTATAAGATTGATTTTGAATTCCTAAATCACAAGACTCGAGAGACTTAGAGGTAATAAAATCTCAAAAATCACCTTCACTGAGTTGAATGACTTCTTTATAACAAGCTAATCAAAGACATGGATTATATGATTTGATCGACATATTCCCGTGGGTGAAATAAGACAAGATGAAAAATAATTCATAAAACTGTCTGCAAGTAAACAAGACCAGAGAGAAAATTCCAAATAAGGAGAAAAAAATATAGTGAGTACTGGAAGTACCTGACCAACTATGTAGCCATTTAAAATTATAGGCAGACCTCAAATCATGGGTTCTGCAATAGTTCACTTGTTTCTTTTTGTTACTTTGACGTCAGGCATATATCATCTTCCCTCGATCACAATTTTTTTTGACCGGAGGGGTGGTGGTGGGATTTATTGTTGCACATTTATTGATAATGACCATCATGAAGTACATTTTGTAATTACTTTTTTGGCTTTTTTTCCCCTTAAGCGATCAGTTTATATAATTTAAATATAAACGTTATATATGATGGAAACGCAGTTCCTATGATAGGGAGATACTATAACTTCCCAAGGTATGTTGTGTTTAGCAAAGATTAAATCTAATTACATTCTTATTGCTAAGAGTTTATTTTTGTAAAGATGTGATACTTGACCTAACTCAACCTCAAAAGCTAGCTCATGAGGGGAGGATTGACCAAGTCCAAATAAACAGACCACCAATTCATTCCCTCTGATGAGGGACTCTAACCCAATCTAACATTTTTCAATAATAGTTCACCAGAGACTAGCCTTGCTTTCTCTCTCTTTCTTCACCTATTTGCATTTCTTCTTTTAATGTTGACTCCTACGAAGAATGCAGGACCTGCTGAAAACTATGAAATTGTTGTGTTTCCACAACATCTATTATACATGTCATATAACAACCCAACCTTTGTGTATTATATAATAATATTTTTTTCTTTAGAGGATTGAAAGAAGAAGTCATTCATCAGTACTTGACCAATACAGTATCAAAATTGTGTATATATTATGATTGTGGCTTGACCACAGTACTTAAATCAAGACGTATTCATTTTGATTCTCTTTGTTGAGAATATAAGTCATTTATAATACATTTTAGTTAAATGCAGTTAGCTAGTTAAAAATTAGTTATAGTAAGAATCAATTAGCAAGTTTGTTAGTTAGTTACTGATATACCGTGGTTTCACGGTATTATTAATACTTTTTCCTTAAGTTTAGTGTGTCAAAAAGTCTTTTTGTGCTAATTTTTATATAAGTTTCTCCTTATTTGCAGAAAATCTGTCCAAAGATGAATGCGGAGGTTTTTGAGCGAAGAAACGCAGAAGAGACCACCTACCGAGCTTGTGACGGTACGTCATGCTCGTGACGATCCGTAGGTGGCAGCGTAGTGCAACTGCTGAAGGAAGATGGGGAAGTCTGACCAAGTGTGGGGTTACAGAATTCGTGATGGACCGTCGTATCCATTACGGTCCGTCCTGCAGGTTCGTCATGAAATTCAGAGAAGTAGTCCCAGTACCCATATTCCAAGAGTTCAAGTGTTTTGGAACGGAGACCTCGACGAACCGTTGTGCCTGTGACGATCCGTCATACTTGCCGTCGAGGGTAATGAAGAGAGCAGCAGAAGAAATTGCATCAAGTATGGGACAACGGAGTCCATGACGGTCCGTCGTGACCACGACGATTTGTCGCGATGTCCGTCGATCCAGCCGCGTTTTGACAGATTTCCAGTAAATAGAGTCCTTATGTAATTAGGTTTTTATTTTTTTATAAATAGTTCGAAAAACCTCGTTTTTAAGGTTAGACTCTGGATTATTTGGTTAGGCCCTTGATTATTGTTAGACTCTGGATTATTTGGTTAGGCCCTTGATTATTGTTAGACTCTTGATTATTTTTTAGACCTTTTGTGAGATTCTTGATTATTTTGAGATTCTTGTA
>NC_028644.1:54149760-54166881 GCF_001406875.1 Solanum pennellii
GATATGTTGCACAAAATGATGAGGAGGTTCGATGCTAGTGATGAGCACATTAAAGAGTTAAGGTGTGATTTAGCAGGTATTGGGGGAAAAGTCGATACACATGCAATATTGATTAAGCAGATCGAGTTGCAAATGGTCCAATTATCTGGGACTGTGAACACACGGCAACCGGGCACTCTTCCTAGCAACACTGTCCAAAATCCAAAAAATGATGCACACTGTATGGCAATCACTACTCGGGGTGGTAAGCAAACCATTGACCCACCTATGCCGTCTAATGAGGAAAAGGTGAGAAAGGATGATGATAAGGTGGTAAAGGATAGTGGTGAAGCAGAAGAGAGTACTGGAAAAGATGCAGAAGTCCCTATGAAGGTAATTCCCATGCCTAGACCACCACCAACCTTCCCTCAGAGATTAGTGAAAAAGACCGAGGATGATAAATATCGGCGTTTTATAACAATGCTGAAGCAGCTTTCTATCAATGCCCCTTTGGTAGAAGCTCTAGAAAAAATGCCCGGTTATGCCAAGTTTATGAAAGATCTGGTTACAAAGAAAAGATCGATCACTTTCGAGGATGATGATAGACTGCAGCATTGTAGTGCTATTGCTACAAGATCTCTCGTACAAACGAAAGAAGATCCGGGTGCGTTCACTATTCCTTGTACAGTCGGGTCATTACATTTTGCGAAAACATTATGTGATCTGGGGGCAAGCATAAATCTCATGCCCCTCTCGATTTACAAGAAGTTGGGTTTGGGTGACCCAAAATCCACTGCGATGCGGCTACTGATGGCTGATCGAACAGTGAAAAGGCCTATAGGGATACACCATTATGTGCTAGTAAAAATGGAGTCATTCATATTTCCGGCAGATTTTGTTATTCTTGATTGTGAAGTCGATTTTGAAGTGCCTATTATTCTTGGGAGGCCATTCCTTGCTACAGGTAGAGCCTTAGTTGATATGGAAAAGGGGCAGATGAAATTTCGGTTGAACAATGAAGAAGCGACCTTCAACATTTGTAGGACCATGAGGCAGAGTGGTGAGCTCCAATCGGTATCCGCCATATCCCACAAAGAAAAGATGAAGAAGGAGAATGAACAAAAAAGTGCAAAACAAGAGTTTATGGTTGGGGATTTGGTGCTTTTAGACAGTTCAAGGTTGCATTGGCTTCCGGACAAGCTCAATTCCAAACGGACTGGCCCTTACTTGATTACCCAAGTATTCCCTCATGGAGCAGTTGAGTTAAAAACCAAGGAGGGAGTGCGGTTTAAGGTGAATAGAGAACGAATAAAACTCTATTTTGGGCATACTGCATCGGTGAATGAAGTGATAGAGGCATACCATCTTGATGAAGGCTGAGTAATCAAGTGTCCTCAGTCATGCCGCGACGTTAAATCAGGCGCTTGTTGGGAGGCAACCCAATACTTATAGTTTTTTCTTTCTAGTGATGGTAGCATTTTCTACTAATGGATTTTAAATTTCCAGGCACATCACCAGGAAATTCTGCAGAAAATTACTCTGCAGCAGTCCCTGACGGATACAGCGACGAATCGTTGCTCCTGCGACAAACTGTCGCATGAATCCGTCGTGCCAGGTACGTCTTTCTGTTATATTCAAACTAGGGCACACGCGACGGAACCAACAAGGCACCGTCACAACCGAGACGGACCGTCGTCGGGGAATCATCGCGTCTTTAATGAAGCGTACCCGACCCGACCCGGCTGGTGTTTTTAAAAAATCATCATCTAAAACCCCCACTCCTTCATTTCACCCCATTCTTTCACTCTTTCTCCCATTTCCCTCCCTTTTCAACTTTCAAAGCTCTCTTCCAACCGATCGTCTTCCCCAAATTCTCCAAAATCCTCAAAATTCATCATCTACTAGTCGGAGCTGTTGCTGTGGGTGTCTACTTGATCACCAAGTACCTTTCCCTCTTGTTTTTCTCAAATTCTGAGGTATGTGTCTCTAATTTCTACTCATTTATATTGCATTTTTATTTATCAAGTAGTATTAGCCTAGTTCTTCTTGATATGTTCATTCTTTATCAAATTTTGTCTGACCTAGGTTAAAAAAAAATCCTCGAAATTGCCGCGTTAAAACCCTAGAAATTGGTGCTTTAGCTTTGCTAGTTTACTAGGTATTTGGGTTAGACAAATGTAGGTTAAAACACTACCAATTCGATTTGGGTCATAGGGGATGAATGTGGTATCTCCAATCTGTCATTGAGTTACAGAACGAGACCCCGATGACGGACCGTCGTACCCACGACGGACCGTCATTGGGTCCGTTCCAACCGCCCTAACACCCCACTGTCCAATTTTCTCCAAGTGTCCACCAACGGCCACATGCCACGGACCGTTGTTCCCACGACGGTCCGTCCTGCACAACCGTTCTGGTTGTCAGAGACCCTATTCCTAAGGGTCTCTCACTTTTTTCCAAGTGTCCTCAAACGGAAAACTACGACGGACCGTCATACCCACGACGGTCCGTCCTGCATGACCGCTATGATGGTCAGACCTCTCTCCTAAGGGTCTCCATATTTTTTTTAAGTGTCCTCTGATGGACACCTACGACGGACCGTCGTACTCGTGACCGCCCGTCCTGCACATACCGTCATACTTGTCAGAGACTCTCCTTCAAGGTTCTCTATATAAACATAGTCTAAGTAAGACACGACGGACCCTATGACGGTCCATCGTACTCACGACGAGCCGTCACCTAGACCGTCGTGTTTCACTGTTACTATAGCAATGTCATTTTATTTTAATTTTTCTTATTTATTTTGTGTGGTTTTGCTTGTCTTGTTTGCTCCTTCTAGTACTAATATCGATTACAGGTACTATTTACTATGACACCAAAACAAGATCGAGTCTATGCACGCGAGCGATCGAAGTCTGTCGCCCTGTCTGCCCGCCTGGTCATTGGCTCTGATGATGAGCGTGACCCCGAGTACGTGCCCCCAGGCACTTCCACCCCATCCCCTGCTGCACGTGCTGCCAGAGCCACACCCAAAAAGGTGGCGTCCGGCGTAGTCACTGCCTCCCAGTCTGATGAGGAGCGCACACTGACCGGCACACCTTCTGGGTCAGCCACTAATGAAGAAGGAGCATCTGGCTCCTTAGGAGTTTCGTGGTCGGAGGAAGCCTCCGGATCTGCTGAGGTTCTTGACCCGCCACTGCTGCAGCGTCGGCCTCGTCTGATGAGGCTGACAGTTCAAAATTCACACTCGGTTCACCAGCTCGTGCTCTCACCCCGGTTACTGACCAGCCCAACCGATGGTGTGTCGACGGGCAGTTTCAAGTCTATTCCGATGCAACGTTCCTGAATGACAAAGGAGTTATGACTCGGACACTTACATTGGAGCGGCGGGTCCTTACGGGAAGTCTCCTGACGATGCCTGAGATCCACAATCTCTTCACCAGACATCGACTGGAGTGGACAGCACGTCCGTTAGGACGTTATAGTGAAGAGCTGGTCTGAGAGTTCTATGCATCCTACGTAGCGACTCTCCGATCACAGATTAATAGGCGGGCTGACCCCGCCAAACAAGCCCCACTAGAGCAGGTCTGAGTACGTGGCGTTAAGGTTGATATCACCCTTCCTGCCATCCGCCGATTTCTATACGGTAAGGATGTTAATGCTAATCGGACCCCTCTCAATGCCGAGTTTGACTACCGATGGCAGATTGTTAAAGATGGCCAATTCCTGCGTGAGCCATTGCTGAGAGAGACCACCAAGAGGTGGATTGCCCTGCACTTATCCGTTGATGGAGAGGGTGCCGACTGGGTGACCGAGCCGAAGGGGGCCATCAAGAAGTCCAACTTGACTTTCACGGTGAAGTTTTTGTGGTTGATTGTCCGCCACTGCCTTTCCCCCCACAGCCGCTGATAATATCGTCACATGGGATCGAGCTGTACAGATGGCGGCGATGATAGCCGGGTTTGAGGTGGATTTTTCGTGGCTACTAGAAGCGGTCATGCACGAGAGGGCTTTTAAGGTCACAACTACTTACCCTTTCCTGTGCATGATATTTTCTCTATGCAAGTCCGCAGGTGTGCCTATATGGCACGTTGATTAGCTCAAGACCCCTCTGGGAACTGTTGATATCGGCCTCATCAGGGATGAGGCCAATGAGTTGGCTCCACACAGAGGGCCCCGTCCAGAGTTGCCTCCACTTGTTGACAATTTGGCTGATACGGTAGCACAAGCCTGCACGGCTACGCATGCGGCTTCCACTGACACTACCCCGGTCGAGTCTATCCCGGGTAGTAGCACTGCCCCGAGCTCCTCTCGCTCAGCCCCTTTACCCGCTCTGGTCCCGCTTGCTAGGGTCCAGAAATTAGAGGCGCAAATGGCTACACTTCTGCATCATATCCAACCTTGGATGCAGAGGTCTATTGCCGAGGCAGAAGAGCGCTTGGAGCAGAGAACGGTCCAGCACACAGAGCTGAAGATCGTTGAGGTTCATCAGCGCTTGGACGCTTTTGAGTTGCGGGTGCTAGCCCGTCCAGCCCCTCCGGTGGATGTGTCGACCCTTCAGGCTGCGGTCGATAGTCTTCGCGCAGATATTGATATGATCTTAGAGGCTAGGGTGCCTGAGTCTGAGGCCCCTTCTGCAGAGCCTGCTGAAGACACAGTGATGGCGGCCCTATTCGCCACTTCAGAGATTCCACCACCTCCTCCTCGAGAGCATGCTAAGAGGCGTAGGGGTCGAGAGGAGGATGAGGCGCGATCATGGAAGAAGGAGCGTCGTGAGATGGAGGCTGCGAGGAGAGCCTCGCTTGCTGAGGAGGATGCGCGTCAGATGAGAGCAGAAGAGTCAGCTGCTGGGGTGTCTAGCTCCAGAACTGTGGAGATAGCGGGATGCACTGCTGATAGTGCTGTTGATGCTGAGGACACCACTGAGGGTGTCCATATTACAGAGGTAGTGGGCTCCGGGGAACCGAACCCATTAGCTTGCTGATCGTCGGTGCTTTGCGCCCCAGGTTTGCTTCACCTACCACTCTAGTATTTCAATTTTTTTATGCATTGGGGACAATTGCATGTCTTTTTGTTGGGGGTGGGGTAAATGGAAAGTGAGTGCTAGGGTGAAGTCTGAGTAGCCCAATTTACTATCCTCTTTTGGGGTTTTCTTGCCTATGTTCTTTTTCCCCAAGAGACTGATTACTTATTCTATTGAACCGGCATGTCTATATCTTGTTACATAGTTTAATTCTGGAGCATGACAGCTAAAATGATATCCTGATAAAATGGAAAATGATGCATGACTAGGCATAGTAATTGATAAATGTGTGGCTCTAAGCATGACATAGAGGTACACCACTGCATGACCCCAAGTCTCAAATTCGAACTAGGTGTCTGATAATCTGGTAGAGTGATGAGATGTCAAGTGAGTGTGAGGAAGATTTGAATAGTCCACTATTTGTGCTGAGCTAGAACTTGCCTGGTTAGTCCTGCTAAAAGTAAGCTGTAATAGACAATTAGGAAAGGATCATAGGCCCTTATTCAATATAGCCCTTTTTAGCCTAAATAAAAGAAAACCAAATGAAATTTATCCTTCTTTGATCCAAATGATTTGAGCTTAAATTAGACCTTTCTTTTTCACCCCAATTGATCTTTTCTGTGAATAATGTGTTGGCCCTGGTCCCTCCTTGGACATGTGCACCTCAGCTTATGCCAAAAGCATAAGTTCAGGGTGGCTAATGCAGTAAAAAACCTTTTTATGGCCCTTGCCCAACTTTGGGTATTGTGTACTTTGACTCATGGCAAAGCCATGAGTTGAGGGTGGCTATTATGAAGATTGCTCTGGAAAGTGGGGTTGAAAGAACAAAGAGAGAGAAAGAACAAAAGTAAAGTGACTCAAGAATTAGTTGAAAGAAAAGTAAAAAAATAAAAATAAAATAAAATTACAAGAAATACAAGCAAGAAAATAAGAGAGTCACTTACAGAAATGAAGAAAAAAAGGGAAAATAGCAAGGTGAAAGAATATGGGAAACTGGGCAAAATAAAATGATAGAAAATGGTATGTTTAGCCGATATATCAAGGAGGGCAAAAAGTCACTAAAGTATACCTAAATATACCCTACCTGACCCTGAGCCTATGTTACAAGCTAAGAAAGTCCTATCGTGATCCTAAGGGTTGTATAGCGAACTTAAAGCAGTGAAAATAAGGGCAAGCTTATGGCAATATGTATGAATGAGTGTGAATTTGTTCTGAGAGTGAGTGTTGAAAAGTAATCCTTATACTCAAACTGAAATCATTGTGTGAAAAATGAGGATTTTGTTTTGAAGTGAGGACACTAGTTGCAGTACCGAAAATATTAGCACCTCGGTGAGAAATTGAAGAGGATAGGTGTTAGTGCATGGTGAGTCTGTGTCTTGGTCTGATTCCACATAATTCAAGCCTAATAGTGATAGCATGCATAAATATGATGAGATCAATCGAAATTGATAGCCAAATGATTGCAAAGGATAAAACATGGATACTATTGTACAAAGATTTTGTATTGAGTCATAGTGCGTCGCTTGAGGACAAACAACGAATTTAAGTTGAGGGTGTTGATATACCGTGTTTCACGGTATTATTAATACTTTTACCTTAAGTTTAGTGCTAATTTTTATATAAGTTTCTCCTTATTTGCAGGAAATCGGTCCAAATATGGATGCGGAAGTTTTTGAGCGAAGAAATGCAGAAGAGACCACCTACGGAGATTGTGACGGTCCGTCATGCTCCTGACAGTCCGTAGGTGGCAGCGTAGTGCAACTGCTGAAGGAGGATGGGGAAGTCGACCAAGTTTGGGGTTACGGAATGCGTGATGGACCGTTGTATCCATTATGGTCCGTCCTGCAGGTTCGTCATGAAGTTCAGAGAAGTAGTCCCAGTACCCATATTCCAAGAGTTCAAGTGTTTTGGAACGGAAACCCTCGACGGACCGTTTTGCCTGTGACGATCCGTCATACCTACCGTCGAGGGTAATGAAGAGAGCAGCAGAAGAAATTGCATCAAGTATGGGACGACGGAGTCCATGACGGTCCGTCGTGACCACGACGATCCGTCGCAATGTCCGTCGATCCAGCCGCGTTTTGAAAGGTTTCCAGTAAATAGAGTCCTTATGTAATTAGGTTTTTATTTTTTTATAAATAGTTCGAAAAACCTCATTTTTGAGGTTAGACTCTGGATTATTTGGTTAGGCCCTTGATTATTGTTAGACTCTAGATTATTTGGTTAGGCCCGTTATTATTGTAAGACTCTTGATTATTTTTTAGACCTTTTGTGAGATTCTTGATTATTTTGAGATTCTTGTAATTGATTGTTAGTGATTTTTGTTGATTAATCAAGCGAACTTTCGGATTTTACTCTCTCTCATTGAAGTAAGTACATGAATTCTTATACCATATATTTGAATATTGTGATTATGACTATGTGTAACTAAACTCCATAACTAGGGTTGTGGAAACTATAGGGAAATAATGAGGAAAAAATCTAACTAAAATAACAATTCTAGAATAGTGTCTTGCATGTATTGATAATTCTTTCGCTTAGAAGTCTTTTGAACGGATGGCCAACGTTAGAACTCGCCTTAATGCTACTTGCCGGACCAAGGAGGTAGATAATAGGAAAAGAATTATCAACATAGATTTAGTGTATACTATCTAATAGGCTAGTATTGATTGGTACGAGGTAATAACTTAGCCAAATATTGAATACGATGCTTAATATGAGGTATAGATAAGGGTTAGGATAGCAACACACATAGCCGGACAAAGGTGCGGAGTGAAATTTTCTAGATGTCGGACCAAGGATTTAGAAATACATAACTTATCACTTTGCATGCAAGATACTAGGAAAGAATTTTTATACTTAGACTTATCAAGTTATGAACCTGTGGGGAACACGTAAACCCTAGTTACTTTGATTAATTGATTAAACTCCAACATTTGAAGCTGTTAAGTGTCTCTTTCAATTTCGCTAGTTATTTTCATTTATTTAGAAATAGAAAACCCCCCTTTTATCATTTTTGCTTTCCAAGGAAGTAATTGACTGAACAATAGTAATAATAGATTGAAGTTAAGTCTAAACTCTTTTCCTCGTGGGAACGATCCCAACCTCACTAGTTGGGTTATTTACTTGACACGACCGCTTTATTTCTTATTTGAGAAGTAAGTTTGAGCATATCAGTTACTAGCTTAGAAGTGTCTAGATAATACTCAATTGTACAATCCATTTTTTCCTAATTCACATTCAATGAAATACAATTTTCATGCTACTCTTCTAGATTCTCCTTCTCTCATGTTTATGTGAGTTCAAGCTCCATCAATGGAGGATCTCGATTGATTAGCATCAAGATGTGCTAGTTTTATCATGATATCAGAGCATTGGACACAGATCCTGCTCCTTTTTCCGCATTCACATATGTGAATTTTGTTTTGTTTTTTTAAAGAGGTTGTATTGTGAATTTACTGCCAGGTTCATCTTCTGATTTTTTTTGAGTTTCCAGTTGTTCTTGATCAAACTGACATTGTGTCTTTCTTCTTGTTCTCGATTTTACTTTCGAGAATTTTTTGTTTTCAATTTTTGAGTTTCTGTTGGTGCTCAAATTGTATCTGTTCCTTGTTCCTGTTTTGAATCTCACTGCATTCTGTCTTCGCCATGGTTGATAATCAAACTGATCCAATTACGACTGGTTCCACATCCACTATTAGAATGGATATTGTTGCTAGTCTTTTCTATCTGCATCCTTCTGAGAGTGCAAGTTCGTCTCTATTACTTGGAGTTTTCGATGGAACTAATTATGGATCCTGGAGGAGAGCTGTTCTTAGAGCCCTATATGCCAAGAGTAAAACATGCTTTATCAATGGAAAAATAGTAAGTCCCAATCTAGACGATACTAGTTCCCAACTGTGGGAGATATGGTAACCTCTTGAATTTTGAATTCATTGTCACGTGATCTAAGAGATACTCTGCAGTATGTCAAAAATGCACGGAATTATGGGCTAAATTGGAGGAAAGATATGATCAGACAAATGGCTGTAAGTTGTAGCAACTTCAGAAGGAAATCAATGATCTTGTTCAAAGAACCTTAGATGTCACTTGGTATTATACGAAGGTGAAAAGGCTTTGAGAAGAAATGAGCATAATTGTTATGAGTTCTCAGTGCAATTGTGTGTGCACTTGTGGGGGGAAAAACAAAATTGGTCAAGGGTGAGCAGGATAGAAGACTAATACACTTTCTAATGGGGTTAGATGAGATTTATACATTCTCATGATGAATTCTCTACCTAGCATGGCTCAAGGCTTTGCCATACTATCCCAAGAATAATAGCAGAGAGAAGTGAAACCTCTCAACCACACTTCTTTGGACTTCACTTCCCTAAATGCTTTTGCTTCATCTCACAACAGTACATGAATGAAAGGCTTCAGAACCAACTACAATTCTTCTAAGGAACATACAAACAACTCTGGAAATTTGAATAACACCAACATGTCCAGAGGAAGTTTTAGTACCAAAAGGTCTACTTTTCTTTGTAATTTCTGCAAGAGATCAGGCCACACCTGGAAGAGGTGTTACAACCTTCATGGATACCCACCCAACTTCAAATTCTATAAAGGAAAATGTCCTAACTCTGCAGGGGCAAATGTGTGCAGTAGTGAGATTAATGGTAACCACTGTGAGGATGATTATGAGTTGAGGAAGTAGGTACCATTAATCTTGTCTAATGACCAATATGAACATCTATTGAACCTTTTGGGATCTCTACAAGTTGGACATGGAGTTTCTAACTCAGAGAGTGTTCTTAGTGGAGTTGTGAACATGACAGGTATACTTGCTTGTTATTCTTCCATTACAGAGATTGGTGACCTTTCTTGTAGATATGCAAAATTAAATGCTGGTTCTTAGATCATAGACTCATGAGAATCACATTATATGACATATAACAAAGCCATTCTCACAAACATTAGACCAGTACCATATCCTTTTCTTATCTCACTTCCTAACAGTTACAAAATTAAAGTGACTTAAGTTGGTGATGTATGTTTAAATCAAATTTTAACATTGCAAAAAGTTCTATTTTCACCTACTTACAAATTTAATCTCATTTCAATTAATTGTCTAGCATTACAACTTAAAGGTGTAGTCAGTTTTAATACTGCTTCTTGCTTGTTGCAGGGCCCTTCTCTGAAGAGCCCTCTGGAACTTGGTAGAGCAAAGAATGACCTTTGTTTCCTATGTACACAAATGCCACAACTGTGGTTCATATCCAAAGGGTCCTCATGTCACTTCAAGTTATTTCTCCTTAAGCTAAATGTACTAACAGTTCAGTTCAAAACATTTATTCTACTGTAAAAGGTTTTTCTCATATCAATAAAGAGGGTTGTTATGCTCGTAATTCTACTTCCCGCTCCACTACAAAGTGTTCTTCTTTTGCAAATACTGGTAGCACTTATACTAATGATCTTTTGTGGCATGATAGACTAGGCCATGTACCTTTTTTAAAAATGAAGGGCATCTCTACTATTCCTTGTCATTTCTCTACCAAACAACCTTTCACCTGTACTATATGTCCTATGACTATGCAGACAAGAATGCCATTTCCAGAAAGCACAATCACCACCACCAAAGCTTTTGAATTGCTTCACATTGACCTATGGGGACCATATGTCATTTTCACCAATCAAAGCTTTTGTTTCCCTCGTTGAAAACCAATCTCAAACTAAATTAAAGACCACCGGGTCTGACAATGGTCTGGAATTCACCTCAAAAGAAGATACTCATTTTTTCCAAGAAAATGGTATAATCCATCAAAAATCTTGTCCCTATACACCTCAACAAAAGTACCTCCTTGAAACTGCAAGGGCACTCTTTTTTTCAGTCTAAATTTCCCATAAGATATTGGGGAGAGTGTGTTCTAATATCCACTTATATTATTAACAGATTACCTTCCATGTTCCATGGAAAAAAATCTCCTTATGAGATGTTATATCAAAAACAACCTACATATTCTCACCTTAGGAGTTTGGGATGTTTATGTTTTCCCACTACCCTGAAAACACATAAAGATAAGTTTGAACCAAGGGAAATACCACACATTTTTGTAAAATATCCCTAAAATACAAAAGGATACAAGGTTTTGGACTTAGTCACAAAAAGAGTACGTTCATGTATGCAGAGATGTTTCTTTCCATGAGTCTGTCTTCCCTTTTGTCATTGCTCCTGATAATTCTATTATTCTTCTCTTTTAAAGTTCCTTCTTCATCATCCTAATATTTTGTCTTGCATGCCTGGTACAACTAGCCTTTTCTCTAATAATGACTTATTAAACATTAACATACCACATGCAGTCACTACTAATGAGGTAACAACAATTGATACAACATCACATGCAGTCCCTAATATAGTCCCTAGTGCAGTTCCTAATATCCAAATACCTACCAATATAAATGAACGCATACCAGTCCCTATCATACAAAACTAGTTCCACCTTGTGATGCTCAACCTGCTCTTAGAAAAACAACTAAGTCCCTCCATACGCCCACCTACCTCAAATAATATAAATACACTTTACCCAAATTACATTCTTCCGCACTTAAGCCTGATCCTCACCATTCTCTTACATTCTTCATGACCAATCATGACAACATTTGTTTTTCCACCTTGTGTTCTAATAGCCAACAATTAGTTGAACATATCTCTCATGATTGTGAACCTTCCTCATATGAAGAAGCAATTTTGTATCCTGCCTGGCAAATGACCATGACACAGGAAATTGAAGCTCTATATGCAAATAATACTTGGGAATTAGTACCTCTACCCAACGATAACAAGGCTATTGGTTGTAAGTGGGTCTACAAAATCAAGCACAAGGTTGGTGGTAGTGTAGAAAGGTTTAAGGCAAGACTGGTAGTTAAGGGGTACACCCAACATGCTGGCATAGATTACAATGAAACATTCTCCACTGTAGTGAAAATGACTACTGTTAGGAGTTTGATTACACTGGCTGCTAAAAAGGGATGGGATATGTATCAGCTAGATGTCAATAATGTTTTCCTTCATGGTGATTTGAATGAGTAAGTATACATGACCTTACCACCGGGTCTTGTTGTGGATTTCCCAAACATGGTGTGCAAATTGACAAAGTCCTTATATGGTTTGAAGCAGGCTAGTAAAAAGTGGTATGAAAAGTTGGCCAATAGTCTTTGTTCTAGGGGGTACACACATTCACATAGTGATTACTCATTGTTTCACATAAACAGGGGCAGTTCTTTGGTTTTTGTTGTTGTATATGTTGATGATGTGATTCTAACTAGGACTGATTTGGAGGAGATTAACACTCTCAAAATTTTCCTGAAAGGTCAGTTTAAAATAAAGGATCTAGGTAAACTTGATTACTCTCTGGGCTTGGACATATTGTACATACATGATGTGGTTCTCATCTCACAAAGAAAGTTCACTGTTGATCTCTTAAAGGAATTTGATTCAATGAACTGTAAAACTTATTACTTCCCCACTAGACTGCATTGACAAATTGAAGGTCTCTGATGGGAAATTAATATATGATCCTACTTATTACAGGAAGTTAGTAGGCAAGCTTAATTTTCTAACACATATTAGGATGAGTATAGCATATAGTGTACAACACTTGAGTCAGTTCATGCAAACACCTAGGGAACCACACTTAAGGGCAGCTTATCATGTCCTCAGATATCTAAGATAAGATCCTTCAACGGGAATATTCAGTACAAATAAGCCTGATCTTACTGTCAGGGCATATTGTGACTCAGATTGGGGTGCTTGCTCTAATTCAAGGAAGTCAGTTAGTGGGTATCTAGTTCTCCTAGGTTATAGTCCCACTACAACAAAAATGATCATTAGCAACAATTAATTCTTAATTACCACTAAATATACATTTTTAGCTGCAATTGACACTCTTTGTATACGTCCTAAAGCCTTTAGCGACAATGGTTCTAATGACACTTAGCTAATGCTGGTAAAGACTTTAGCACTCTTTATTAATGTCATTATTCAATGCCGCTAAAACTTGTTTTTGTTGTAGTATCCTATCAGCTGGAAGTCCAAGAAGCAGGCCACAATATCTTTGTCCTCTACTGAAGCAGAATACAAAGCTATGAGACAGGTAGTAGGGGAGCTGGTTTGGTTTGAATGATTGATGAATAAGTTGTCTGCACAATGGCTATTACCTATACAAGTTTCCTGTGATAGTCAAGTTGCTGTACACATTGCTAAGAATCCAGAATTCCGAAAGAACAAATACATTGAGATTGACTGCCATTTTATTATAGACAATCTTCAGTAGGGCTTGATCACTCTCCACCACATCTCAACTGATTCACAACTGGCTGATATCCTCACAAAGGGTGTTACTGGTGTTAAACATGCTACATTATTGAACAAGTTGTCTGTAAATACACTTACCTCCAACTTGAGGGGGGTGTTTGAGAATATAAGTCATTTATAATACATTTTAGGTAAATGCAGTTAGTTAGTTAAAAGTTAGTTATAGTCAGAATCAGTTAGAAAGTTTGTTAGTTAGTTACTAGCTTAGAAGTGTGTATATAATGCTCAATTGTACAATTCAATTTTTCCTAATGAAATACATCTGTTGAAGATTCTATTAAGAAATTACAAGTTGCCTTATTTTGATAATTTTCAATCTTGTAAATTCATGCCATTGCAATAAAAGCCACAAGATTCCTTTCTCATGAAACTCTTTGCAAAGTTCATGACCTTTTGAAACACTCTATACCGATGTTTGGGGTCCTTCACTCATTCTTTCCCTTAGTCAAAAACCGCTTTACGTCATTTTTGTTGATCAACTTACCAAATATATTTGGCTATATACACTTAAACAAAAAAGTGATGTAGTCAAGGTCTTCTCTAAATCGGCCACTCATTGAGAACTTTTTCAATACTAAGATTCTCACCTTAAGGGACTAAAATCACTTCTTGTTGAATTTGGGATTCAATACTTATCATCTCCCCCATATACCCCACAAATAATTGCCTTAGCTGAAAGACGTCATAGGCACATTATCGAAACTACTAGAACTCTACTTCACTAAGCATCACTACCGTCCCAATTTTTGAGCTTTGCTTGTCAAACTGTTGTTTACTTAATTAATAGATTTCCTTCATCCTCGATAATAGTTCTCCATATCAAGCTCTTTTTTGGTACAACTACCAATAATTTCTCACTTTTTACGTTTGGTTGCTTATGATATCCTTGGCTAAGGCCATACGCTAAAAATAAACTTGAACCAAGATCCACACCATGTGTCTATTTAGGATTCTCCACTCACTTTCATAGTCGTCAATGCTTTGATCCTAAATACTTAAAAATATATTTCTCCATAGACGTAAAAAATTTTGAAAATATATTTCCTTATGAAAATATTTTTTCCACGTACAAGGGAATCTCTCAGAATATTTTATGGTTTAATTCCAAATCTGATTCGAATACATCTTCCTCTACTCTATATTCTCCAAATCATACAATTTATTTTCCTATTACTCTAAGAAGTCCACTTCCAATCACATATCCAAACTTGGTTGTACGTACAAATGACTCTACTGCACCAGCAATAGTTGTGTGTCCTCCGTCAGAACTTCCAGCAAGCCGACGAAATCAGGTAACTTCCTCCTTTTTAGATAATTCCTTTTTTACTTCTGAATCTTCCACAATTTCCCGTTCTAATTCCGTTCCCCAGAAGTAGCACTCGCCCCAACTTAACCTCCCTTCTCAGACCAACTAGTCTTTACCACCGCAACGCCCTGTGACCCGCTCCCAACATCAAATCACTAATCCTAATCCAAAGTATGCATACATGTCCACCCTTACATCCGAAATACCACCAGTCACAGTTAAACATGCTTGTAAGAACCCACAAGGTAGACAAGCTATGCGAAACCTGATGGATCAATTGAATGGTACAAGGCTCGCCTTGTTGCCAAAGGTTTCACTCAACGATCTGGAATCAGTATATTGATACTTTCAGTCTGGTTGTCAAACCAACAACCATTCGAACAGTGCTTGCCATAACCATACAAAACAAGTGGCCGCTTCATCAAATAGACATAAACAATGCTTTTCTATAAGGTACATTGACTAAGGAAGTCTTTATGAAAAAACTGAAAGGTTTTGAGAATCTTGATTAGCCAAACTATGTATGTAAACTAAACAAAGCCATATATGGTCTCAAACAAGAACCCCCTGCTTGGTACACCGAGCTCACAAATTTTCTCATTTCTGCTGGATTTCGCAAGACTAATTCTGATACTCTTTATTTACCTTATACTCTCACAACACTGTCATTTTCTTGCTTGTATATGAAGATTATATTGTTATTACAGGAAATAACTTGCAAACTATTAACAACATCAAGAGCACACTCTCCAACCGTTTTTCACTCAAAGACCTTGGACCCCTACATTTTTTCCTAGGCATGGAAGTCCTTCCACAATTAGCTTGGTTATTTCTTTCTCAAACCAAGTACATAATGGACATCTTGCAGGATTTCTCTAAGCCGGCTGCCAGGGTGTTTCTACACCATTATCCACCACGATTTATCTTAGGTTGAGTGATGGTTCCCCTCCTATAGATTCAAAACAATATTGAAGTGCAATTGTCAAGCTCTAGTATCTTGCATTACTAGACCGGACATAATATTTGCCGTTAATAAGCTCTCCCAATTTATGCATCAGCCATCTCCCACATACTGGCAAGCATTGATGCGCCTCTTTCGGTATCTCAAATCAACTATCCATCATGGGCTTCTTTTTTTACCATGGATCTAATGATACTCTTCATGTTTGACCAATGCAGACTGGGCAGGGGACCACGGTGATCGTACCTCTACTTCTGCTTATGTTATATATTGGCTTAACACCAATCAGTTGGTCATCAAAGAAACAAAGAACAGTCGCCCGATCTTCAACTGAGGCCGAGTATTGCGTCGTTGCTCATGTTGTTTCAGCGACAAATTAACTTACCAATCTTGTCAAAGAGCTTTGTATCTCTCTTGATAATGTACCAACTATCTACTGCGACAACATTGGCACCACCTACTTGTGCGAAAATCCAATTCTCCACAATTAAATAAAGCACATAGCCATTGATTTCCATTTTGTCAGGGACCAAGTCCAATGTAAACAACTCCAGATAGTATATGTTCACTAAGCTGATCAGCTAGTTGACATACTTACGAAATCTTTATCTAAAGCACAAACTCAATGGGTTGTCTCCATTTTAGGGGTCGTTAAACCACCCCTAACTTGCGGGGGCATAAAGTAGATAATTTAAGATGGAATATTTTCCAAATCAGTATCATATATTCTGATTTCATCATTGTATATTCTCTGAATCTTTACCTTTAATTACTTGATAGGATTAATTAGTTTTGCTGATATTGTGGGATCTTTTACCACATAATTATTTTGTATTTAAAACTGCATAATATCAATGAAAGACACAAAAACATTTTTCTTATGTATTCTGCTTCTTTAATATACGTTATTAAGTTCACATGGAAGATACCAAAAACTAATGGACCTATCACAATCAACTTCCAGCATCTTGTAGGTTTTCAACATCAATTCTGACATTTTCAGTTCAAGCCGTCTATCATAGACAGACTCATCAGCATACCCGCGAGCACTTTTCTTATCAGAAATTAAAGAGAGCCCACAGAGAAGTAGACCTCTCCTTAGATATCCACGAAAACGGTCCACTACTCGAGTTCCTGGGGTATCAGGTGTGATTTTAATGTCATTCACAGTGACTAATCGTGCCAGCCTACTTCACTTATAGAAGCTGCAGATGTAGTTCCTGATGAGCTGATATTTACAGCGGAATATCCATTAACATTCTCCAAGGATGTGTGTAAGTACAGATATTTTTGTGAACCAAAGTCCCAACCAACAGTAATCTTGTACACTGCCAAGATTTTAATAAGCATCAATTGTCTTCATTCTACACATAAAAGGAAAACATCAATATAACTGTAACGACCTGTTTAGTCGTTTTGAGCAGCAGATTTTATTTCTGGAAAAACAGGCTGAGACGACGGATCCCACGACGGACCGTCGTGGGCACGACGGACCGTCG
>NC_028644.1:54173014-54173250 GCF_001406875.1 Solanum pennellii
CATCCATCTCCTCTGTCTCAAGTTCAAATCTTTCTGAGTAAAGACATACTGTAGGCTGCGATGATCCGTATAGACTTCACACACTTAACCCCATATAGATAGTGTCTCCATTGCTTTAATGCAAAAACTACCGCTGCCAACTCCAAATTGTGGGTCGGATAATTACGTTCATGCACCTTTAATTGCCACGAAACATACGCAATTACGTTCTTCTCTTGCATTAGCACTGCACCCAA
>NC_028644.1:54178644-54192421 GCF_001406875.1 Solanum pennellii
TGACGGTCCGTCCTGCCATTCCGTTACGAAGTTCAGAGAGTCGATTTCAGTACCCAAATTTCAGAATTCTAAGTGTTTTGGAACGAGACTCCCTCGACGGTCCGTCGTGCCCATGACGGTCCGTCGTGGGTTCCGTCGTCTCAGCCAGTTTTTCCAGAAATAAAATCTGCAGCTCAAAACGACTAAACAGGTCGTTACACCGACGAGTCCGGAATGAGACCCAAAGCACATGTCCCAAAAATTCATGAGCTGAATTATATTTCACCCAATTCAAATATTCTACTTATTATAAAATTAAGTTAAATGGGGATGGTGAACTATAGCACACGAAAATTGGCAAAATATGGAGTATGTCTCCTCCAGGGGTTTTGACTTTGAAAATGGGTCGGTTTGGCCGTCAAGACACACCCCCTATTTTGTCGGTTTTCGTGTGCTATAGTTCACCATCTTTTTTGCTAAACATCTATGAAAATTTGAAATTTTGGACATAGAAAATCCAGATCACCAAAAAAAGGTAGTGAATTATTGCGCTGAAAATCGACAAAGTAGGGGGTATGCCTGCTCCGGGGCTCGTTTGACCTCGAAAATGGACCGATTTGGTCATCAGGGTTGGACGTCAATAATATGGATACCCGAAAATTGGTGATTATAGCACACGAAAATTGGAAAAATATGGGGTATGAGTGCTCTAGGGCTCGTTTGACCTTGAAAATGGTTCGGTTTGGCCGTCAGGGCCAACCGACTCCATAACTAAGGTCTTATCGGACGTCTAGAAAATTTTTTGGCATTTTAGACGTCAAAAATTTAGATCATCAAAAATGATGGTGAACTATATCACACGAAAATCAGCAAAATAGGGGGTATGTCTGCTTCGGGACTCGTTTGACCTCGAAAATAGACCGGTTTAGCCGCCAGGGCCAATCGACGCCATAGCTCAGGTCTTAACGTACGTCTACAAAATTTTTGACATTTTGAATGTCATAAATCTAAATCACCAAAAAAGATGGTGAACTATAGCTCACGATAATCAGCAAAATAGAGGATATGTCTACTCTAAGACTCATTTGACCTCGAAAATAGGCCGGTTTGTCAATGGATATAAAATGTAATCACTAAAAATTTAAGTAATCTTTTATAGAATTAAAAAAATGCAAAATGCAAAATTTTGAGTATATGGATGATTAATCTATACATCAGATATAGTCAATATGAAGTATAATTCATCTAACCATCGAATATATTAAGAAAAAATCCTAAATTCAAAATATTAAATAATTATACTGTTCTTCTATCGATCTAATTAAAGTTCTAAAATACAAATTCAAAATACTAAAGATATCAACTGTTTGTCCCTCCATCAGACATATGCAAAATACATTCACCTCTGTCGCTGCTGTTAACTTTGGAATCTCCACTGCCGCCGTTCAATCCGTTCACCTTTGATGCGATTAAGGTTAGGGCTTTGTGTTTTTAGGTTTAAAAGCAATTTAGCTTCGGACTTTGTTTTTTTAGGTTCTGTTGTTGATTGTGGTAGTGTGTGTTTTAGTTGTTTTTAAGCGCTTGAGTTCATTATCTAGATTCGTTTCTCACATTTTCGTACTACCGCTTTCTGAACTTTTCATGGCTAAATGTTGACTATTTTAGTTCCAAGTATTGATAACTCATCTTGATGTTTGAACTTCTTCTTGATTCTCCTATCTTGTATAAGTTTGTTTAGTTGTAGTCGCTACTTGTATATTTGGAGTCATTCGTACTTTTTTGGTTTGAGTGCTCGTTGTTGTTATCATACTTCTCTCCCATCCTGAGTCCCCTTTCTTTAAATTATTAACCACTTATTGTTTAACATATTTAGCCAATAAGAAGTTGCCATATATTTGTAGTCGTACAACCATCTAGTACTTCGCCTACTAATCCCAACTGAATTATCTATTAACTTGGATGCCTTTTATGACTAAGATTGGCAGGATGTTTGATCACTTGGAAGTCAATGAATCAAGACACCATATCTAGAATTTCAGCTGAGGCAGAGTTTAGCATTTCTACTAAAGAACAACTTGCCGATCTACAAAGAAGAGATAACAAACAATGTTGCAATACAACAACACTCATTACCAAAATCAACAACATAACGTTATGCTAAGACAAAGCATACTACTATCAAATATGAACAACCAGCACCACCAACAGAAAAGGAACAATAGCACCACCAATAGAAAAGGAACAATCCATCATATCAAAATATTGAAATGACAATATTTGTGCCCTTTTGCTTCCCTTTTTAAACTTAAATCACTATTTTCACTTTTACAACTAAATTTATGTTCTTCTTCTTTCCTTTTTAAACTTAAATCACCATTTTTTTCAGTTCAAAACACAAAGCCCTCTTCTTCTTTTTTCACTTTTAAACCTAAACCCATGTTCTTATTCACTTACAAAATTAAATGTGAAGTAGAACTTGTTCATCATTAAGTTAGATTCCATAATGCAAGAAAAGGATGCAAACCTTTATGTCTTGTGTTGCAAACTTTTGTTTTGTGTTGAACAGCGGCAGCAGAGATGAACGGCGGCAGGGAGGTGAACTGATGATGAATTTGAAGAGAAGATATTTGATGGATTGGTGAACAATCAATATAATTAATATTTTGAATTTTGGGTATCTCTTTTGATACATATGATGGATAAAGCAGTGATCATATTCAATATTTTGAAATTTTTTTTGTAAAGATAAATTAAATTTTAAAAATTATACTTTATATTGACTATTGCAATTGATGAACGAACCATTGATATATTCAAAATTTTGAATTTTGAGGTTTTTATTTTATAAAAGATTACTTAAATTTTTAATAATTACATTTTATGTACAATTACTTAATTTTTTAATCAGTAGGAGATTTAAATTGGGTTTAATATGATTCGACTCATGATTTTTTGAGAGCACCGCTATTTGCATTTCCATATTTTGATATGATGGATTGTTTATTTTCTGTTAGTGATTCAATTGTTCCTTTTCTGTTGGTGCTACTGATTGATCATATTTGACAGTAGTATGCGTTGTCTTAACGTAGCATTCTATTGTTGATTGTGGTATTGAGTGTGATTGTATTGTGACATTGTTCGTTATCTCTTCTCTGTAGATCAACACACTGTTTGCTTTTTAGTAGGAACATGCTAAAATCTGCCTCAGCTGAACTTCTATATATGATGTCTTGCTTCTTTGACTTCCAAGATATCAAACATCCTTTCCGATATTAGTCATAAAAGGCATCCAAGGTATTAGATGATTCAGCTGGATTAGTAGGTCAAGTCCTGGTATTCTAAACGTAAATGAAAGCTCACAATCCATAGTATGAGCTATATTTATAAGCTCTGTTTTACACTAACTCGTAACTAACTTTTTAAGTACCACAAGTTGTTATGACTAACTATTTGAAAAGACTAATATGTCCCTTTTATTCTTTCACATTTGTAACAACTTTTAACAGTTGTTTCCAAGCATATAATTTACTATCTCGACCTCTTATTGAATTTCAATCTTTCTTCTAATGTTTATCTAATTCAAATGTTTTTTTGAATGTTATTGCATTCATGAATCCTGACCAATCACGAACTGAAGGTTCATCCTTTGTGGAACTACAAGGGTCACACCGGATATGCCATAGTTGAATTTAACGGGGATTGGTCGGGATTTAAAGTTGAATTTAAAGCCGACCAATCCCCTTTAAATTCAACTATGGCATATCCGGTGTGACCCTTGTAGTTCCACAAAGGATGAACCTTCAGTTCGTGATTGGTCGAGATTCATGAATGCAATAACATTCGAAAAAGCATTTGAATCAGATAAACATGGGAAGAGATTGAAATTCAATAAGAGGTCGAGATAGTAAATTGTATGCTTGGAAACAATTGTTAAAAGCTGGTACAAATGTGAAAGAATAAAAGGGACATATTAGTCTTTCAAATAGTTAGTCATAACAACATGTCCTAGTGGTAGTTAGAAAGTTAGTTACGAGTTAGTGTAAAACAGAGCTTATAAATATAGCTCTTACTACTGATTGTGAGCTTTCATTTACGTTTAGAGCACCAGGACTTGGCCTACTAATCCAGCTGAATCATCTAAATACCTTGGATGCCTTTTATGAATAATATCGGGCCGGATGTTTGATCTCTTGGAAGTCAAAGAAGCAAGACATCTTACCTAGAAGTTTAACTGAGGCAGAGTTTAGCATGTTCCTACTAAAAAAACAGTGTGATGATCTACAAAGAAGAGATAACGAACAATGTCGCAATACAATCACACTCAATACCATAATCAACAACAGAACGCTATGCTAAGACAACGCATACAACTGTCAAATATGAACAACTAGCACCACAAACAGAAAAGGAACAATTGCACCACCAATAGAAGAGGAACAATCTATCATATCAAAATATGAAAATGTCAATAGTTGTGCTCTTTTTCTTCCCTTTTAAACTTAAATCACTATTTTCACTTTTAAAATTGAATGCATGTTTTTGTTCTTCCCTTTATAAACTTAAATCACCATTTTTTTCACTTCAAAACACAAAACTCTCTTCTTTTTAAACCCAAATCGCCCTTTTTCACTTCAAAAATACAAAGCTCTAACCTAAATCACCATTTTCACTTTTAAACCTGAATTTTTGATCTTATTCACTTATAAACATAAATATGAAGTAGAACTTGTTCATCATTAAGTTAAATTCCAAAATTCAAGAAAAGGAAAATGTTGGCATGCAAACCTTTTGTCTTGTGTTGCAAACTTTTATTTTGTGTTGAACGGCGGCAACAAATATTAACGGCGGCAGGGAGGTGAACTGATGATGAATTCGAAGATTGANATATATATATATAATTTTTTATAAAGATTACTTCAATTTTTAAAATTATAGTTTATGACTATATGCAATTGATGAAAGAATAGTCGATATATTCAAAATTTTGAATTTTGAGATTTTTATTTTATAAAAGATTACTTAAATTTTTAATAATTACATTTTATATTCAGTTAACTTACTTTTCTAGTTAGTTAAAGATTTGAATTGGGTGAAATATTATTCGGCTCATTACTTTTCGGATATATGCATGGGGACTCAGTTCTATACCCCTCGGTCAGGGGTGTACAAAATCGAACAAAAATCCCAATCAAACCGCAAACTTAGTCAAACTTAAAAAAAAATTCCAACCAATGGTTTGGTTTGACTTGGTTTCGTATTAAAAAAATTTAACTATACATGGATTTGTTTGGTTTTAACTAAAACGAGTCAAAACGAGACCAAATCAACCATTATATATATAGTTTATAAAATTTATTTATACATAAAAATATTTACTTGGATGTAATTTCTAAATATTACTTGTACATTTTCATAATTTTTATTCTTTAACCTATTTTTTCAAGATGTCATGATCCGGAGAAGAGGAAACGACAATGCCACGATCCAGAGAAGAGGGTACATCCAAGGAGTTTTTTCTAACTTGGATTGAGACATACATCTATTGAAACATTTTATATAACACAAAAGAAGGCTATATAACACAAAATTTATTTTCAACTTTCAAAATCCTATTGAGATGTATTACTATCATGATACTGAATTCAGTGATTTTGACAAGCATAAAACTGAAATTTCTTTGGTTAATCTGGATGTATAATTATTTTGGGGATATTGGTATTCAAGTTAGTTAATATGGATGTATATTAAGGTCTAGAACTTTTTTTTCAGTTTTGTTTTCAATTCAGCAATTTCCGCAACGGTTGTACTTGATGAAATAACAAATATGCCAATTGACCATTCATTCATTTTCTTTAATGTAAAATCTTGGCAAGCTGATGGAGTTTGTGGATGTTTGGGTCAATTTGAATAGTCAAATGTGATTTCTATTATATTATTATTAATTTTTTATAGACGAGTGAAGTGAGGGAAGACCAATGGCAAGGTTGTAAATAATCTCATTTTCGAGGGTAATATAAAAGTGTAATTATGATGATCATGTGTCTATCTAAAATTGTGGGACCCATTTTTTCACAAGATTACTTATTATTTTATTATGTTTCATTAACACCTTTTTCTTTTTGCACTAAAATAAATATGATTTAAAATATATCAAATGACAGTTAAAAAAATTTAATTAGGGAGCATAAAAATAATAAATAATAAATAAAATAGATAGATAGATAAACTAAATGAGATTAAAGTAAACTAAGAGTCTTACTAAATTTATAATAATAGTTCTTTGGTTAGAGTTTTAAAATTTTGCGAATCAAATATTGAAGAGAAATAATAATTTTTTGCTGTTCAATTTATGTACATTGATAATAAGAATATTTTGATGTTAAAATGTTTTATATTTTAAAATTAATCAAATTAAAATTTATTTAATTATAGTAGATTATGTACTTCATTTACTTAGTGTTGCTTTTCTTTTGTCTCAAATAAGACGTTAAGAATTGAAACCCATAAAATCAATACATTGGTTAGAGAAGTAAATAAATTTAAGTTGGTTACTACTGAGAAAGACATGACAAAAATAGGAAATTGCTAATAGTAATTTTAATAATTATGTGATATTCATATGAAAGTTCGATTAATTATACTTTGCGTCGAAATAAAGCCTATTTGGATATAGTGTTCCCTATTAAGATCTTTTTTCATATCCCAAACTCAAAATCAAGATATTTGATTAAGAGAAGAGCAATATCACTTAATTTTGATGCACTATATTCTTTTATGGTTATTTTATTATTTTATTTATACTAAATTTTGCACTAAAATCAGTGTTAATTAATGTTGGTAATAATATTATTAAAATACCTTTTAATATTTGTTAATAACATCTAATAATTTGTTATATTGAGCCCGTATCACAGGCCTTTTACTATTATTATATTTATTATATAGAAAGGTAAAGAGAGAACGATCAAGGGCATTTTCGTCAATCAAAAAAAATTTAAAACTCAGTTTAATTCTACGTTATGCATAAAGTATTAAAATTTCCAAAACAACCAACCAAACTTTATGTAATTCCCTATGTATCTGCCGCGGAGTCAATAGTTGTGGATTCTAATAGCCACATGTGTACCAATACATTGGGAGGAGTAAAAGAAATCATTGAAAAGGTACATGGACCCCATTTATTGATTTACTACAATAATCTATACATTCAAGTAGATACATTTTAAAGAAAATTCTTTTTATTTTTGAATGTATAATTTG
Source organism: Solanum pennellii (assembly GCF_001406875.1). NCBI lineage: Eukaryota > Viridiplantae > Streptophyta > Magnoliopsida > Solanales > Solanaceae > Solanum > Solanum pennellii. Next base: position 54,185,884 of record NC_028644.1, read on the forward strand.
TAATGAAATATTTTCATACAAAAAAATCAAATATGGGGGCTTTTAATCATTTCCTTTTTAGTGTTGTTTGGTCATGAAAAAATATTATTCATTTTATTTTTAAAAATCGTAGTTGAAGTCGTTTTAGTTAAATTTTGTGCACAAAATATTTAGAATTCTATTATATAGAATTGTAAAGTTGTTGACAATCAAGGGTAATATGGTCATTTCATATAGATTTCATTTTAAACTTCTATGAATTGTACTTTTGAACTTGTCAAAATATTTTTTTTAAGTGGGTAAATTTCCTTCACGAGTTACATGACTTCACTAGAAACTATAAATTATAAGATTTTTCTAGAACTAAGTCTATGGCACAAATAAACAGACACTACCTCATTCTTCTTTTTATTCACTTCTCAGTTCTCTCCCTCTCATATTTTATACCAATAAATTTCTCGTCCTTTATTTCTAATTTGTGTCTTAAATATTATACACTCTAGCATATATCTCTTATTAGGAAGACCATTAATGCAGTTTTTTTCCAATATTAAGAACTTCATTTTTTATCAATTCCCTACATAATTACCCTACCTTTGTAAAATAATTATAAGACAAAAGTAAAATTCAATATTTCTTAGTTGACGTATCACTTATAGGACTTGTCCATATAGCCAATTTTCAGCAAAATTCAATTGTTCCACTTGTTCCACACTGTTTAAACACCCTAACGAATTAGTTAACATGTTAAATTCAATGTCAATCACAATTATGTTTCTCAAAATGCCTAATCCAAAAGGAATGCAACCACTAAGCAAGCTCTGCAAGAACAAAATTTTCAATAATTTCGTCGCATGTTGTGTCCTTTCATTTGGTTTCCTTTAGACTTTTCAACTTCATGGTGTTTTTTAAAAAATTGCAAAAATAATTTTTGAAATATCTAATTTACTTGGATGTCTCTTTTTACGTTTAATCCAAAAACTTTACATAACATATAGTTCATTATATAATTTATTGAAAAACATATACTTATTTATTACTATTAGTTTATCATTAGTTAAAATAATTTTAAGCAAGTTATATAAATTATAATATTAACTACCTCATGTTAAATTATTGTTGTATATAGTATATCAACTTTTGTTAATATTTTTAAATTCTAATCCATTTGAGATAAAACATTTATTCATCATATATATTAATTATTCTAAAAAATTCTTTCTTTATTATACTAAATTGTTCTCCTAATTCTAATAAATATTAAGACAAGACAAAGTCATAAATTTTTTCATCATTTTACCACTTTGTAAAAAATGAGATGATTCATTCTAATTTTCATCGAGTAGGTCATTTTTTTTGTTTTTTTAACACCTATTGTGTTTTATTATAATTTACCATCATGCTTATTTGAAAGTATCATAATAATCTTTCTTTAAAAAACTAATCAAATTTCTATTATAAACATATATAAGATTGTAATATTGGGCCCTTAATCGGGCCTTTAATTGCCTAGTATATATAGATGAATTTATTTGGCTGTGTCACTAACTTCCCCTGATACCTTGTTCACTGCAACCATCGAGCATAGTTACTTCTCTAGATTTTACCACATACCTTGTTTCTGAAGGTTCAAGCAAGTGTAACTGTCCTTAAATTATATGCATATGTTTTAGGTTTTATATGGAGATAGTAAGCACTGAGTTATGTGCTTTCTTAGATTTTCTAGAATTCAAAAAGTTCTTGTGCTAGTTCTATAATTGTATAAATGAACTTCTATTTGGTTCTTATTTAAATCCAATTATGGCCTGCTAATGTTGATTTAGTTGTACTTTTGTGTAAGTTTTGATTGAGAGTCTTCATCTTTTTCCCTATTTGATCACTTACTATCTCTAATATTTAAAAGCGGTGCTAAAGTTGCATAATGATCATAACATATGTTCATACGAATAAACTATACTAAGAATAAGAAAAAAAGAGTTGCTTATTCCTTAGTGGGTTTATTGGAAAATTGTCTTATATCTGCACATGTTGGTCTGTTCTGTATATGTAGTTATGTGTGTTCATTGAATGTAGGATACTTATATTCTTTTATCGTCTTATGCTTATGGTTGGTAGTTGTAAGGTTGAAAAAGTATATTTTTATTGAGTTACAAGTTTTGATTAGTGAACTGTATAAATAAACTTCTATTCGGTTCTTATTTAATTCCAATTATGGCCTGCAAATGTTGATTAAGTTGTACTTTTGTGTCAGTTTTATATGTAAGGAAGTTCACTGATTATCTCTAGTATGGTTTCCGGAAGAATGAAAATGTGGATAAACTACCGTTAGGTGTGGCATAGTGCATTGGTAAAAATGAAAATGGCATCATCATTAAGCAGAGTAATTGAATATCCCGCATGGTGTCTCGGTGCGGAGAACTATCAGATACAAAGTGGGGAATGGGACCAGGGTTCTTTTCTGGAAAGATCACTGGATTAGTATCTCGTATGGTGTCTCGGTGTTGAGAACTATCAAAAATTTATGGGGCCAACTACAACACAATATTAGATAAAAAGTGGGGAATAGGACCAGGGTTCTTATTCGAAAAGATCATTGGATTGGTCAGGACTCCTTGATGTCTTCCTATCCGAACATATATATCCTCAGCTTGTCTCTAGATGCAATGGTAAATGAGGTTGGTCTGGGGTGGAATTTCAGAAGGTTACTAAATGACTAGGAGATGGGATAATAGCCAAGATGCTACAAACACTGGATGATTTCAAGGGCACAAATCTGGAAGTTGATATAATGATTTGGAAACACAATCATGATGGTATGCTGTCAATCAGCAAATAGTACAATAGGGAAGTGAAGGAACTTCTAGGGGAACTCTTTGGACCATGGAGTAAGGTATGGAAAAATAAAGTGCCAACTAAAGTGAGGTGTTTCTCATGGCTAGTGGCTAGAAGGGCATGCCTAACTCATGAGAAGTTGCAAAGAAGAGGATTTGAAATATCTTCCTGGTGCTCAGTGTATAATGAGACTAATAGCCATCTATTCCTCCATTTCAAAGTCACTGCTCAATTATGGGCCATTTTTCTAAGCAGAACACATTGCAGACCTTCTCAGTTGCTGGGTGAGAAGAGGGGAAAGTAAGAGCCAGAAGAAATGGTGCAACATGATACTATCTTGTATATGGTGGACTATTTGGAGAGAAAGAAAGAAGAGGTGTATGGGAAATACTGTAGAATCAATAAAAAATATCAAATGGCGTTGTATGAATACCTTCTGTTTTCGGTATAATGAGGAGGGTATAGAGGATGCTGGACAGATTTAAATTTCTTCTCTTCTTTATAAATTTAGTAGCAATTTCTTGAGTCACTAATATAAATCTTTTGATAGTTGCTAGCATACCCTCATCGCTGATGGATAAAGCTTAACTTTATCAAAAACAAAATTCATAAGTTTCCTGACAATTGATTCACTAATATGCGTTGAATAGGCCATCCTTTTTGCTAGTTCACTTTCATTATCATAAAAGTATAGGTGCAGGTTCTTTGGTTTTTCAGTGGAGGAGAGTAAATCAGGTATAAAATCATACATTTATCCTTGCACGTGAAATTTGTATATACCATGTCATCTCTTAGCTAAAACTTTGTCATAGGTTACGCCAATTAAGATGAACACAAGCATATTATTATAGGTTCTAATGTAAGTTCGAAAGTGCATAGATTCTTTAGTATTTCCCATATATAGATCAGACAAGTCATCAGGTAGTTGGTATGAAACTAACTTAATTGAGCCATTACCACAACAAAAGTTAGGCGATTCATATTAAAATCTTTTTGCATTGCAAAGCTTACAATTGGGAATATCTTTTAAGCATGCATAAGTAGATCGATTAACATTAAATTTTTTATGGGAGTTTTTGTTTAACCGACTTGTATGTTTTAAGTACTGTCAAAACTTAGTATAGTCTAACATTCCAATGAAGCAATAGGAGAAGTTATTGTCGCATAAAATGAATACCAACCTTTCTTTGTAACAACCTCAGAAGTGACACTTTGTTGTTCTGTATATGTGTTGGATGTCAAGTTTTGGATAGAAATGACCTCAGGAGTGACATTTTGTTGCTCTCTACATGTGCTGAATGTTGAGCCTAATAGCGGCTCAAACAGGAGGAGTGAAGAAACTCGCAAAATCTGTGGATACAAACAAATCCAAAAAGAATAAAAAAATAAAATTACCGAAGTATAGTTAAGGAACAAAATAACGGAAAACGTCATTGTGGAGTATGCTCACCTAAGGTAATAGGTGGCTCCAAACTTCACCGAAGCACCTAATTAAGAAGGTAATGTTTGGTGGCGAAAGTAAGAGGATAAGGAATCACCTGTAAAGTGAAGTATGTGAAAAATTGTTAGTCCTAAAATGTATAATTGTCCTATGCGACATGATAAATCTTAGCAACTTAGTTGGACGACTATCAGAGCTCTCAATTTATGGGCGAAGATTTGATTTATAGTACATAATCTTTGCCCCATCTCATTTTCTCGCCTATTCCAAATTTAAGAACACAAAGAAGGTACATAATTCAACTATTTTGATGCGGTTTTCCATTTGAAACAGGTATATGTCTTCCTTAACAATTTTTCCTGTTTTTAGTTATTGCAGCTATGAACAAATTTATTTAAACCACAGATTCTGTCTAACAAGAAAATCTAACTTTCTTCTTTTTCGACAAGCTCTATTTCAATGGAAACCCCGAATCAACAAAAACTCTCTTCGGACCCAAATCGTATCCAGTCATCAAACTACTAAGCCAAATCAACAGTGATGACTATGATATTCGTAAACTAGCAGAAGCTCTCATCGATTACACCAAAAAGAACTACCCAAATTCTTTGATTAAGAAGAGGTCCCAAAGAAATTGTGGAATACAAATCAAGCACCAAATATCGCAAAATCAATTAACAGAAGCACAACTAAGGAATCAAAATCAATACAAGTGAAAAGCATGGTCACCTGGACAGAACGACGAAGCCGAGGATAGCAGAAAGCGGCAAAGCTGGGAAGAAGAGAAAAGGAAGAGAAAGCAAGATTGAGGCGGCGTTAGAAGTTGTAGAAAAAGAAAAAGGATCAGCTCTAAGTTGAAGAATGACCGAACTTCCCTTTAACTGAGTTCAATTGTTTTATCTTGCCCTAACTATATAGGGTGTGTTTGGTAAAAAGGAAAATGTTTTTTTATGGAAAATGTTTTCCTAAAAAATATTTTTCTGGAAAACGAGTAGATATTTGACTTACTTTTTGATGTTTCATTGGTGACTAGAAAATATTTTATTGTTTAGTTTTTGAATGAAAAATACTTTTGAAAAATATCTTATATCTTTTACTTAGTAGAAAAATAAAAATTTGAAGTTAATTTTTTAAAAAAAAAAAAAACAATATTGATTCTTTTTTGGAAGGGGGGAGGGGGGAGGTCGAGGGTAGGAGTGAAAAAATGAAATTTTGAATTTTACAATATTTCTCAAAGCCAAACTTAAATTATTTTTTTTGGGGGGGGGGGGGGGTTTGAAGGGTAGACAAACTAAGCCAAAGGTTTATTACCACACTTAATGTGTATTGCAGCTCATACTAAAGTGATTCACTTTCTACATTTAAGAATTAATACAGTAATAGAAAATCAATTTCAATTTTGTCATCCTAATTTTTTTAGTGAAAAAACAACAACTACTTTTCATACTTTTTCATTTCTATTTGTTGTTGTACCTACAATTATTTCACAGACCTTTCGATTACAATCATCGCTTGTTTATTCAATTGAAAAAACAGGAGGAAAATGTCGAAGAGGAGGATAAAAGAAAAGAAACAAGAAAAAAATATTATTCATTTGTTTTATACATATTGTGAAACACGAGTTGTGCATCATGGAAATCATACATAAATATGACATGTATATAGAATATATAGAATGTCCAACAAAAATTATAGTTCAGAATAAACATTAGCAGCACAACATCCAGAAAACAAATTTAATAATGGAGTGTATGAATTTTTTCAGGTGAAAATGTTTTATGAAACTTCAAGGTGTACGTAATAGCTCTTCCAAACTGCAAAAAGCAAAATATAAACCACAAAAGAGATATTCTCTTACGCAAAAAAAAAAAAGAAAGACAACACTGAAAATAAAACTAATGTCATTAAAATAAAAATAAATGTTATATACGAGGGTACAGGAAGTGAAAAAGTTGAAGGCAAGAACCCCATCTGCAAGTACCTCAATAGATTTGAACTCCCAGTCCTTATTAGAATAGTGCAAGCAATGTATTTGTTGTTATTTTTGAAAATGTTGGTGCAACAGAGAAGATATTCATGGAGCAGAGGGTTCAGGAATTAAGTGAGACCGACGACCCCAACAAAATTAAAATTTTTAAGTTGATTTTTTCTTGAAAAACAATATCAACTTTTCTGGGTGGTGGTGGTGGTGGTGGGGTGGGGTGGGGCTAGTAGGGGTAGTATGAAATTTTGAAGTTTAAAATATTTTTTAAAAACAAACTTAAATTATTTTTTGTTAGAGGGGAG
>NC_028644.1:54192788-54197262 GCF_001406875.1 Solanum pennellii
CCTTCCCACCCACCTATTGGGTCCAAAATACCCTTGTCATCCACCTTTTGGTTCAAAATTGACCACTTATTTAACGGTTTTATATTTAAACTATTTAAATATTTTTAAAATACGTGACGCTCAACTTTTTGTTATAATTTAACTTATTAGTATAATTTATAAATCAATCCACTACCCACCCCATTACTAATCAAATCCCTCTAAATTAATGAACCCGTCACATTATTAATGCAAGCTACTGCCAATTGAGTGTTTTTAAAAATTATAGAAGTAAATTATCATACATTCAAGTGGCTAATAAAAATCACCGATAAACTTAAAAGTCTGACTATGTTCATTTTAATTATTCTTACGTCTCAATTATGTGATGTTACTTCATAAGTAACTTTTTTTCAAAATAATATATTAAAGGTTTTAAAAAAAATCATAAATATTTATAAAATTATATTTAAAAAAAGTGCATGAATTAATTTGGGATGTATTACTTCATTACCTTTAATCATAAATTTCTAATTCAATTTTGAAAGAAAGTGTCCTCCTAAATAAGCGGCTTAACCTAAATTTAATTGAGCCTTCGATTCGGACTGGAATAATTTTGAATGTCATTTTGAGGAATCTATCATTTTATCGTGTTTTAGTAGTGTTTATGACGATTTTGATATTATAATTGGATTATTAATTGGGTGAGGTTTAATTAGTAATGAGTGAGTAGTGGGTTGGTTTATAAATTATATTAATAAATTATAATTATAATCAATAGTTGAACGCCAAGTATTTTTAAAAAAATTTAAAGGGGTTAATTTTAAAACAATTAAAAAAGTGGTCAATTTTGAACCCAAAGGTGGATGACAAAGGCATTTTGGAGCCAATAGGTGGATGAAGGATAATTTTGTACCATTTTCAATACTTTAAGAGTATTTTAGGCCCTTGTCCAAATATTAAATACAAATATATAGATCTATGAGAGTGGTGTTTTGTCTTGTACTAACGACCCAAGTGCATTAATTTCTATGTTGTCCATGGGTGCACTGTTATTTTAGTTTCTATGAGTTTATCAAGATGAATATACATATATACATATAGTTTTTCAAAGTTAATGACTTTACCTCACCCTTACCTACATATGTGGGTCCGCTTTTGAGTGATATTATTTTTTCTAGGTTTAGGTCAGCATAACTTTAAAACACGTCAATAAAATGTAAGACTTGTTTATTTATACATATCCAATATATCTATTTTATTTTGTCGATATCGGATCTTATTGTAAACTAAGGTGTCACGTATTAAGTCATCAAATATTTCTGTTTACTTATTTTCGTTCAAAATTGTCAAACTTAATTTTTGGTTTCACCATGGTTCCCAGTAGGATAAAATATTTATCTTCTTTAGCTTTGTAAAATAAAAATATTTGGGGAGGAATTGTATTACTAATACACATATAAATACACAATAGAATATATAATTAATTATACATAAATTAAAAAATATATATTAAATATATAATATTTTTTACATAAAATAAAATCAGCAGGGGAAGAGGGAGGGTCACTTAAAATGGTAACATTTATTGCAATATTGATCTACGCTATTATTTATTAGCATTGGACAACCCAATCCCCAGAATATGAAAAGCTAGCAACCTGCTTTTAAATTATTTGTCTGATTTAATTTTTAATTTAACATAAAATTTAAAGAAACTAGACATTAAAATATCTTCAAATCTAATACTTTTAGATATATCAGAAGAGAAATTAGATTTAAAAATTACTTAAAAGAAAAACATATACTTCGTAAAAAGAATTAAAAATGAAATAAGACAAATAAATTAAAACAGAGACAGTATTTACACTAATAACTTTACTTGCAATTCTATAGTTTTCCTTCAACCAATTCATTCATTTTTTTCTTAGGGAAACTCCGGAAAAAAATAAACCCCACACACATGAAAGTCCCTCCCAAGAAACCTCATTTTTTCAAACCAATTCTACCAGGATTCAAAAATGGTTTTTTAAATATGTCATCTCTTTATATATAATATGCTACTTTATAATATAAAATAATTTATTTTAATTTAATTTGATGATATTTATTTTTTATATTGCAGAAAATTCCTATAGGTTTCTTGAAGTACAACAGTTCCGGAGATTGTTGAACTGAAAAAAAAAGTTTCAAGACCATTATACATTCAGATTAACCAAAGCATTTTTCAGTTTTATTTTTGTCAAAATCACTGAATTCAATATCAGGATAGTAATACATCTCAAGAGGATCAAGACCATAACATACACATCCAAATTAAGTGAAAACATTGTTCAACATGATTCAAACATTTGTAGGTGGAAGATGGTGAAAGTTGACATTCACATAGTCCTCTTCTCGATAATTAAGGGTTTTAGGGAGGGTATTCTAATGCTTTACATTGACACAATTTAATAACTTTAAGTATTTTCTTGACGAGCGAGGCATAACTAAGGTCTTAACGGATGTCTAGGAAAAATTTCGTCATTGTGAACATCGGAAATCGGGATCACAAAAAAAGATGGTGAATTATAACACACGAAAATAGGCAACATAGAGGGTATGCCTGCTCCGAGGCTCGTTTGACCTTGAAAATGGGCCAATTTGGACGTCAGGGCCAACCGGCTCCATAATGAAGATCTTAACAAATATCAAAAATCCGGATATCCAAAAAAATTGGTGAACTATAGCACATGAAAATCGGCAAAATAGGGAATATGCCTTCTCCGAGGTTCATTTGACCTCGAAAATGGGTCAGCTTGGCCGTGAGGGCCTACCGGCTCCATAGCCAAGGTTTTACGGACTTATAGGAAAAATGTCGATATTTTTTACGTCAGAAATCCAAATCACACATAAGATATGGTGAGCTATAACACACGAAAATTGGCAAAATAGGGGGTTTTGCCTATTTCGGGACTCGTTTGACCTTGAAAATGCGCCAGTTTGGCTGTCAGGGCCGACCGGCTCCATAGCTAAGGTCTTAGCGGACGTCTAGAAATTTTTTTGGCATTTTTGGATGTCAAAAATCTTGATCATTAAAAAAGATGGTGAACTATTATAGCACACGAAAATCAGCAAAATAAGGGGTATGCTTGCTCTGGGCCAGTTTGACCTTGAAAATGGGCATGTTTGGCCGTCAAGGCCAACTGGCTCCATAGCTAAGGTCTTAAACGTCTAGGAAAATTTTTTGGCATTTTGAATGTCAACAATCTGGATCACCTAAAGATATGGTGAACTATAACACATAAAAATCGACAAAATAAGGGGCATGCCTGCTCTGGGGCTCGTTTGACCTTGAAAATGGGCCGGTTTGGCCGTTAGGGCCAACCGAATTCATAGCTAAGGTATTAACACATGTCTAGTAAATAAATATTCAGTATTTTGAACGTCGAAAATCTGGATCACCAAAAAAGATGGCAAACTATCGCACACAAAAATTGGCAAAATAGGGAGTATGTCTGCTCCGATGCTAGTTTGACCTTGAAAATGGATCGGTTTGGCCATCAAGGCCATTCGACTCCATAAATCAGGTCTTAATAGATATATAGGAATAATATCAGCATTTGGAAATCCGAATCACCAAAAAAGATGGTGAATTATAGCACATGAAAATGGGTAAAATAGGGGGTATGCCTGCTCCATAAACCTCCATCAGCTTGCCAAGATTTTACATTAAAGAATATAAATGAATGGTTAATTGACATATTTGTTATCTCAGAAAGTATAGCAGTTGCGAAAATTCCTGACTGGAAAAAAAGTTCTAAACCATAATATACATCCAGGATTTATCTCAGCAAGTATAGCAATTGCGGAGATTGCTGAACTGGAAAAAAAAGTTGCAAGACAATTATACATCCAGATTAACCAAAATAATTTTCAATTTTATGTTTGTCAAAATCACCGAATTTAGTATTAGGATAGTAATACATCTCAATAGTATGTTGAAAGTTGAAAATAACTTTTGTGCTATATAGCCTTCATTGTGTTATATAGCATGTCTGAATAGATGTATGTCTCAATCCAAGTTAGAAAAACCTCCTTTGTCGTACCCCCTTCTCTGGATCGTGGTATTGTCGTTTCCTCTTCTCCAGATCATCAACTTGAAAAAATAGGTTTAAGGATAAAAATTATGAAAATGTATGAGTAATATTAGAAATTACATCCAAGTTAATAATTTTATGTATAAATAAATTTTAAAAATTATATGTATAATGGTTGGTTTGGTCTCGAATTGACTTTTATTAGTTAAAATTAAACCAACCCAAGTATAATCGGATTTTATAAATACGAAAACAAGTCAAACCAAATCATTGGTAGAATTTTTTTAAAATGTAATTTTTAAAAGTTTAAGTAATCTTTTATAAAATATAAACGTCAAAATTCAGATTTCTGAATATATTGACTATTCATTCATCAATTGCATATAGTCAATATAAAGTATAATTTTGAAAATTTG
>NC_028644.1:54197936-54209329 GCF_001406875.1 Solanum pennellii
TATATATATATATATATATATATATTATAATATAATATAATGACGGCTTGTCTATCCATCGGATGTATATATTTAAAGAAACACCAAAAATTCAAAATATTGATTATATCGACAGTTCGTCAATCCATTTGCAACACAAGACAGAAAGGTTTGCATGCCAACATTGCATTTTGGAATCTAACTTAATGATGAGAAAGTTTTACTTCACATTTAACTTTATAAGTGAAGAAGAATATGAATTTAGGTTTAGAAGTGAAAATGGTGATTTAGGTTAGGAATTTGTATTTTTGAAGTGAAAAAGGGCGATTTAGGTTAAAAAAGAAGAGGGCTTTGTGTTTTGAAGTGGAAAAATGGTGATTTAAGTTTAAAAAGGGAAGAAGAACATGCATTTAGATGATGGATTGTTCCTTTTCTGTTGGTGGTGCTAGTTGTACATATTTGACAGTAGTATGATTTGTCTTAGCATAGTGTTCTGTTGTTGATTATGATAGTGAGTGTTGTTGTATTGTGACATTGTTCGTTATCTCTTCTTTGTAGATTAGAAAGTTGTTCTTTAGTAGGAACATGTTAAACTCTGCCTCAGCTGAACTTCGACATATGGTGTCTTGCTTCTCTAACTAAGAGAGATCAAACATCCTACCCAATATTAGTCATAAAAGGCATCCAATGTATTAAATGATTCAACTGGGATTAATAGGTCAAGTCCTAGTGCTCTAAACGTAAATGAAAGCTCACAACTGTGAGATTAATGGAGACTAAGAAAGAACAAAACTTGTATTGAAGTTTTGGAAGTAAAAATACAATCAGTAGTAGGATCTATATTTATAAGCTCTGCATTTCTGAGTTCCTCAATAGAACTTTTGCCTTAGATCTTCGCATCAACTTATCATGCTCAGTAAGAACTTTTGCTATACATAGACAACCTAGTGTTCTAAGATGATTCAGAGATGGTTTAGTACCATATAACCTTTCATAAGGAGTCTTAGAGTTAAGCACACTACTTGGCAGTCTATTCATACTTGGCCCTACTAGTATAATTTCCGTCTATTCATATGAGCAACAAACCCTTTGGACTTATCACAATTACAACCGGATCTTCTACTAGGACCTCAAACTTATCCGACAAACTCTTAAGTAAGGTTGGGCAATGGACTGGGTTGTACCGGTACCGGTCCGTTCCGGTTCGTCCCAGTTCGGTTGCCTACGGGACAGAACGGGGCATCGTGAACGGGTACACGAAACGGAATGGAACCGCGATTTGGTACCGGTGTACGGATACTGGTTTATCTCGGTTTTGGTCCGGATTCCGATTAATTATTATTTATTAATTAATATATATTATATATTATAAATTATAATTTATATTGTATAATTTTTGTAATTGTGTTATCCTTATTTTTTTTTAAATTACAATTTAAGTTATTTAAACTACAAGTTATAAATATAACTTATAAATTATAAGATATTAATAAGTAATAACTTATAAACTTCAAAAGATTAAAATCTTGAAAACTTAATTAAACTTAACTTGCAAACTTAATAAGTAAAAAAAATATCTTTAAAATAAAGTAAAAAATTACATTATAAATTTAAAAACTATTAATTTAAACTTAGAAAAATAAAAAAAGTCATATTTTCATGATTCAAAAACTCATTTTATTTTTTTTGAAATAACTAGATGTGTCGTCCCGTTTATCCCATCTTGTTCCATTCCGGTCCGGTCCGTCTCCATCCAGGTATATAGTGGGACGGGACGGAAACCGACTATTCGTCCCGATAATTTCGGTCTAGTTCATCCTGGTACCGCTCAACGAACCGGTCAACTCATCCCATTCCAGTCCGGTACCGGTTCCTGCCGGTCCGGTAGTTCCGTTCCATTCCATTGCACAGTCTTACTCTTAAGTTTGGTATAATACACTGATATAGAAGCAGTGCCGTGTTATACTGGTGCAATGTCCTTGCATAACAGTGTTTGTTTGATGACTTAGTCATAGACGATTTAGGAGATAGTCACAATAATTTTCGTCTCAAACATGGAAACATGAGTTAAAATAAGATTTCTTAGACTATCATGTAATGTTGGACTGGTCGCCAATCTTTCAACTTTTCTTGCAGGAAATTCAGTCTAACCTTTTCTCTATACATCATCTCTTTATCTCTGAGTTTGGTGGATTATTTGCAGGCAAAAGCTACAGTTGAAGTGAAGAATCAATTATTATATTGATAATTGAATGATTGAGTTACATACTCCTTATATAGGAGAAGATTCATATACTAGCTACATTAAGAATCCTAATACAACACAAATATATTATGGACCCCTTATCCTAGTCAACTACATCAGCTTAAGTCATACAAAGTATAGACTTGTACATAAATTAGGATTGAGTAGTCTAGTCTTAGTGTAACTCAAACTCAAACTCGTCAGATAGCTTCACCGAACATGTTCCTTCGACCTGTTCCATCAGCTTCCTTCAACAGAAATCTCTTCTTGAAATAAGAAGCGTAACTTGTAACAGTTAGGAAATGAAAAACACTGCCCATCAGTAATGTGTATGGACGTTGTAATATTTTTCTGCTAAAAAAAAATAGTTGAATATGAGATTTATACTTAAAAGAATACATTTTTTAAATAATAAACACAATTGTAAACACCTTTTTAGTATTGTCAAGTGTATCTAAGTTGAATTCGTCTTTCTTAAGTAAAGTAACAATAAGTTAGGATAAGCTTACCAACAAAAATTCAAAGACGATGACAACAATGAGAATTAAATCTCAACAGTATAATCTACTATGTAAAATTTGAGGATATATTAATAAAAACTTTTCCATGGGAGGTTACCAATTTTTTAGCCACCCGATGAGAATAGAAAAATCAACATAAGTATAAGTATATGAAGCAGCGAGAGTCTTGCAGCAAGATAACACTATCGATGGCAATGCTAAAAACAAAGTAAAAGTACACTGACGATAATTCTTGCACTAACCAAATTTTACCTAAAGGAACTACATTAAAGCAGCTAGAACAACATATCCAAATTAGAAAAATAATGGAAGCACATAATACTTAATTGTCTGAAACTAATGAGACTTGTCCATAAATCTCATCGTCGACAAACGAACACATATGAAAACCAACTACAAGGAAAACTACACAAGCAAATATTTCAACCAATCTGTACCAAAGTTTTTTAAAATGTTGACATTAACTAGAGGAAAAATTTACTAATTTTTAGCTTCACATTTACAGCACTATAGAAAACGTAAGGATGGTGATGTTCAAAGTGGCAATACTTACTTTTTTGATAGTAAAATCAACTAACAAATGTATGTCATAGCTCCATACACATCGATGTCATCGACATTAAAATTAACGACGTCAAATCTGAACTTCGAGATGCTGATGACATTGCAGGAGAATATCGAGACAAATCAATTGTTTCACAAATCGAACCTTTTGTAAACAATTCTAGGATTAGTATATAAATTTGAAAACTTTGTAGAAACAATTCAGGTGATTTATATTAAATTAGGGCAAAATTGTGAAAATTAGAGTAAGAAAACTCCGAAGTGACGCTATTTATATCTAAATTAGGGTGAAGTTATGAACAAAGAGAGAGGACAGGATAAGAATTATTGACAGTGAAGGAACAATATTTGGAGAAATGAAGAGTTCGGAAGAAAAGTTCTGTAAAAAAAACTCTAGGAAATGCGCTGGAAAAGAATAATTCCTGCAATGGTATAATAGAATATTAGTTTTTCAGATTACCGAGGTTAATGACCTCCACAAATTGTACTTAAATTAGAGGGATTCGTCAAACCTTCACAATTGGAGGTTATATTGACCTCCACGATAAAACCCCATAAAATGAGGATTTTTTAGTGAGTCCATGTGTTGTGTATGTGTTATTTGTACAATGTTTGATAGGAATTTCAGGTATATCTATAATTAATTCAAGGATTATTTATAAGATGTATAAGTAATACCTCTTATTTGATGGTATTAGTAATACATTAGAATTAATACCATAAGATCATCTTGGTAAAGACAAAAATATCCTTCAAATCCTTTTAATCATTCTCTTTGTTTTCTTGATTTTGGGTTTTATATTTATACTAGTTAATTTATTTGAATAAATTAGCTTACAATATTTACTATTTAGAGAGAATTGTTTATTGCAAAATAAATCCAATGCAAATTAATACGATATCTAAAATGTGAGTTGTTTAACATTTATTAATGGAAAATGTAAAATCACCACATCATGTATGTGATCTTAATTGAATGTATTATTTGTTGATATATATGTGCTTTACTAATTATTTGCATTTTGAACAATTTATAAAATGCATAAATATTGGAATTACTACTTATAATTTTTATGTGCAAACATAGATGGTTTATGCGATTTTATTATCATTTACCATATTTTCTATTTTAAAATAGATGGTCTATCCATATTAAACTGAAAATTGATGTTTTACGAGTGAACAATTTATAAAGATGACAATTATTTAGCCTCAAATAATTCAACTAACAAATATCAAAATGACGACAAAATTGTTATTCTCCTAACTAGTTAAAAGGCAAAAAAAAAATATTATTCTCCAATAATTATCTACCTTGACCTAATTATATAATATAGAAAATCTCATAATAATTTAGGGTTATAACTGTAAGGAATATTTTTGTAAAATTGTAATTAAACACAGATTATATGAGAATCAATAAATTAAACACTTGATAAAAATAAATAAGGAAAAATGACATAAATCTCACTTTTAAGTTCTCTTATTACCATTATCCCCTATTAGTTTTACAAATCCCTAAAATCCCTCATCTTCACGTATAATATTAATGTATCAGTGATCAAATTAATATATTTCGCCCATCATATTAATGTATCTCGCGCACCAGATTAGTGTATCATTTATAAAATGTACATCAAATTAGTGTATCATATATAAAATGTAATGTATCTTACTTAACTATTAATGTATCTCTCGTATCAGATTAATGTATCAACACTTATATTATTGTATCAGTTTGAGGGATTTCTGAAATTATAAACTTATAAGGGACAAATAATAATTTTGCCTTAAAAGTATGTGATTTCTGTCCTTTGCCCTAAAAATAAACTCTGCGTTATTTATTTCTATATTATTAATACATGCATTACCAATCAGTACATTATTAATCTTTGTGTTATTAATTTTTATATCAAATAAAAGTTCATAGTAGAAACTTAATTATTTTTAGCATCTAAGAACGTGTGTAATTTAAATTTGTTATCGTTGATTTCTTTCACGACCCAGATCGTCGTGATTGGGACCCACACCAACTCTTCGGTGGGAGAACCACTACTACAACCCAACTAAGCAACTTAAAAGAACTAAAACATTTAAAGATACAAAAGAAAGTTTGAATGAAGAAATTTTATGGAGTTCCCATAAATTCCGGAAGTTAAACAATCAACTAACATAACGATTGGGAAAACTCAACCCCTAGAACTTGAAAGTCATTGTACCAAAACTCTGTAATTCAACAAGTCTAATAAAAGGGGTACAACCTGGAAACTAAATACGAATAAGCCTACTAAATAGTCTGCGTTTGGAAAGACTTGACTAAACAAAATAGAGGATCCATGGCAGCCTGAAAGAACGGGCTCACCCTGGAATCTGATCTCGATCAATAATCCCCTAGCTAAGGTCTATCACTCGCCGCTTGAAGATGCCATGTACTCAACAAAGAGATATCAAGTGCAGTATCAGCACACAAACCATAGTGTACTGATAGGATCACGCGGCTACCCCAATAACCGAAACATAAGCAAGTAATCACAACCCCAAAAAGACACATACAGAATGCATAATTCAATTTCATTTTAGGAGCAACATATAATTCCCAATATCAATGACAAACAGTTATGAATGTATCAATCACAAGTGATCCTCTCATGGAACCCACACTCAAATTTCAAATTTTGTATAGACATATGATTCATCACCATCAAACGAAAAGATTTTGTTCCTGTATCTTTTCCTTACAAATGAAGATGATAAATATGACTTCACATCAAAAGAGAAAAGAAATTGCACGTGGCAATCGATTTTTTAGACATTTTTCTGGTGGGAGAATATTCAAACCGTTTTATATTGAACACAAAGTACAAGTGGGAGCTTTTTTATGGACATTTGTTTCAATGTGTCTTGCTTTTCCCGACAATTTTCACAGTACAATTTCTGATCTTTGATCGGATCCCAATTTTTTTGGTCATGTTAAGAGGTCCAAGCAACCTACAAGAGATTCACTTGTCTGCTTGACTTACTAAGATATATTTTATTGTAAAAGAGGAAGCGACAACACTCTCAATTTCTCTCATCAATAAAATTGATTACAAATGGTATATAGGCGGAAATTTTGAAATCATAAATCGAGCATGTACATGACAAGATATGTACTATATCTACTCACTGTATTGCATTTCAAACAGAAAGATATGAAACATATGCATTATCTAAGCAACACACCCCAGGTGGTGTCCTACACAAAAAGTATAAGAACCATTCTCATCAAAACATACCTTTTGATTGCCATGAGCACCTTGTTGCTCGTAGGTAGCATGATTTTCTTAATGTTTCTACCAACTACAAACATAAACAACAATTCAATCCTAAAGAATCACTACACTACATATATCTTCAGCTGTCAACTCCAACCATCCAATCTAAGCTGACAAATGATTGATATCTTACTAGATACAACAACTTAACTCTATAAACTTATTTAGCATTATAAGAGAATTTCAACTTGCATATTGTTCGGATTTCAAGGAAATGCATCAAATCTTGGTTATCCAAGAACTCACAATTATACTATAACTAGTAAAGTTATCCACATGAAAAATTACCCGCTCTTCGCACGGGAATTTTATCTCACCAAATTTATAAAATAATACTTAAATTATATTAGTCAGTAAAACTAAAAACAATATATTATCTTACATACAAGTTTACGTAATAACAAACTTTCATAATGTAAAATAAAATGAAAATTATAACATCTTGTCATTTATCCTTAATAATATAAGCATAAATTAATGACTGTAAAATTACTTGTTAGGATCTGTAACTAGTTAGCTACTCAACAAGAGTAAATTACACGAAAATTTAGTTATGCAGAGGAGAGGAAGATGGCACGACCCGAGAGAACCCCCAATTTGTGATGCAGCATACTTGACCTCTCGGAGGTCTTGTACAAGCCTCTTAGGATTCATTCATCACATAGATATGAAAAGTAGTGCGGAATTAAAACTTTTCACAATATAGTCAATAAGAAACTATTTCATAAAACGTAAGGAACGAAGTCTCGTCATCACAAGCCATCTTAGACACGTCTTATTAGAATAAGGTCACGACCCTTACATAGAATAGAAACTCATAGTCTAATACAAGTCTTTAATAAAAAGAAAACTAAACATAACATCCGTGTCCTCGAACATACGAGGAAGTACCAAGAGACTTGAGAGAAAAATCTACTTCCTAAGCTTCACCTCTAAGAAATCCTCACTTGCCTTTCACCTATACTTTTAGAAATAGAGTAGAATATGAAATTAGTACAAATAATGTACTTAGTATGACAATATGCAAAAACATTCTTTAAAACAATCATTTTAGTTGAAACATACTTTTCATGCTATTTTAGTAAAACCTCATGAATCAAGTGTACAAGACAACATATGAGACATCATTAACATGCAAGGTAATACTTTCACAATTCTCAACAAATGGCCACATTCGTCAAATAATCCATTAATCACTTTAGACCCTTCATCCAAATTTATCCTAAGACCCACATAGGTAAGACATGAAGAGACCACTCATACAACCTCTTCAATACACACTTAAGTGATCCTTAAGACTACCAAAGATAAAAATACTTCCTTTTCATCACAACTCAACAAGTCAACATTAATACTAGAGGAAACATTCATGCTTTTAAGAACTTCACATAAAGAACATCCTCTAAGACAACCCCAAGTTACACTAGTGCAATGTGAAAGTAGCATACCATATTACTACTTCCACGTAGTGCTTCTTAGGAATCACCATAGACTAGGCACATCACATTCAATCATTTACATAGCCTTCATCAAAATTATACATAAGAGCAACATACTTCATTAACATTAGACATACAATCAACATGCTTCATTAAACATCATATAGTAACCCATTCACTGATTTTTATTACAAGGACACACTAAGACTCCCTCCAAATGTTTACTTGTAAAATGCATAGATGGCGTCCCATTCCACCACCCACCCTAAGTAGTACACCTTAGGAAGACCTATTTCATTATATTAATTTGTAGGGGCAAGATTTAACCTACATAGACCATGAGATCTTGACATTGAATCCCCATATTAACCCCTACCGGATGAGGGATCCCCACTTGCCTAAGGTAGGGTCATTTGTTTAGCCTTTACATGGATCACCAATAGCTAGACCTATGCAGGCGCATAGTTAAGGGATAGGAGATTGGTTCTAAGTACGACATCTCAACTCACAGAGAGTACTCATCTTAAGAGGTACATTAGATACAACATCTCTACTCACGAAGAGTATCCACCCCTTTGTCAAATCCTCTCGGTTCTAAGCATAAATCCCTACGGAGTTTTAGACATTCATTACATTCATTAGCTATAGGTATAGACATTCTTACCAAGTACTGCATCTCAACTCACAAAGAGTACTCATCTCAACCTATCATTCATTCATTGGAAAGCTCTTAGGAATTGTGAGGTTGCTACTAGACACTACATCTCAACTCACGAAGAGTGTCCACCCTAAAATCCCCTTTTTCATTCATTAGAGTTCTATTGAGAAACCCATTTGGTAGACTCTCATTCATTACATTTTCATTAACTTCATTCATTCATTCTTGTGTATGTGTGAGTATATCTGAGAAAGTCTTCCACATAATCACCATCATTGATAACACTGCCTCCTAATCATGATCATACTACATTCATCATAATTCACATACAATCATACTTCACATTCACATCATACTTCAATTAGTCATAGCATCTTCAAGACACACATTCATAACTTCATAAGACATCTCTGTGCATATACATCATAACATCACTTTACTTCACATTCAATGCCTTCAAGGACATAATCACAATTCACGTATACATCACATATATCAAGTAAACACCGCCACCATAAGTGATCATACCACACAAGATCAATTCAAGAAGACTAGAACAATTGAGGTCAACTTTCCCTTCATCCAAGCCTTGATCACCTCTACTCAATTCTTTAATAATTCATCATAATTAGGAATAATTAGCAGTATATAATCTAATAAAACATAGTATAAACACAATTCTAATAATATCCAATCACATTCATCAAACCCACTTCATAAGCCAAAATTAGAGAATTAGGATGATCATGGGTTCATGAAATTTTTTATCATAAATTTATCAATTAATATTGAAAATATCATCATCCATTAAAACCTTTCATGCAAGAACCCATGCTTAGAATTCGAAATATGAGAATTTAGGATTTCGAGACCTTTTGAAAAAGCCTTTGGATTGGCTCCTTGAATGAGAGAAGAATCAAGGATGAATTACTATACCTTATTAGAATAAATCCCACGAAATTTGATGAAGAAACCACTGAAATCTCCAATCCTAGCTTCACCTTGAGTTCAAGCTCCAATAGAGTCTTGAGAGAGTTTTGTTAGGAGAGTGGTTTTGATTTTGAAAAGTAAAGTCTAATTTAGGTTTTTGGTGTATAAACTAACTTACAATAATTAAAAACAACTAAAATAAACGTCTACTAGTTAATTAGGATGTGTGGTGAATTTCCCAATTCACCCCTCACTTGGCCGAGATCGTGCAGAAATTGCAAGTGTCAAACGACGGTTGCAATGACGGGGCGTCACCTGACCTATGGACCATCTTGTTGGTCCGTGGTTTTGGTCAGAGACCCCTTATTTTGGGGCTAACCTCCCAAAACTAAGTGAATAGCCACGCCCCCTTTTGACATGGCGTCAATGGACCTACTAGCTTCGTTTGGGGTCATGGATTGGACTACTTTGGCAGCTTCATAGCCAGCGTTTGGGTCCTCTTCAAGGACGCTTAAGGTGGTCTTTGGGGAGTCGTACCCGGACGTTTTGACCCTAAACATGACCAAATAGATGCTAGGGTCCCTTCCACTCAATTTAGACACCAAAGAACACATAAAATATGCAAAGACACACTAACAAACACAAGACTAGTTTCCGAATGTCTTGGTCGTTTTTTGACGTTCGACTTTTTAACTCTTTAAATTGCCCCCTAAAACTATTATTCATCATTTTAACACCTTATTAACTGATAACACATATGATAGTCTCTTGTTTATCCTAGTTCAATTTAAGGGTTGCAACAGAGGAGGTTCAAATTTTTCATTGTTTCAAAATGAGAGGAAATTCCTCTATTTATAGACAACAAAGGCTACTGAGAACAAATGTTTCTTGTGCCTTATCGTAAAAGTTACAACTATTTGAAAAAGTTGCAGCCTTTCGTAAGTGTCACAACTTCTCATAAAAGTTTCATTAAGTTGCAACTTCTAATAAAAGTACAACTTTTTATAAAAGTCAAAACTTTTCATAAAATTCACAATATTTCATAAAAGTGACAGCTTTTCATTGAAGACACAATTTTTCATAAAAATTGCAACTCTTCATTAAAAGTACAACTTTTCAAAAGTCACAATTTTTCATGAAAGAGAAAGGCTAGTTTTGAATATAAATAAATTTAAAGGAAAAAGTGGTTTGTGATGGCGCCATGTAGGCGGGGCTAGGGTCCTCTTTTATATGTATATATGATTGATGAGACAACTCTACTTTTAACTAAAATCAAGGTTTTTCAATTTGTGGGGATTTATATTTTACTTTTTTACAAATCCTATAATAATGAGGTATATAGCATCAATAATGTAAATGACGGGGAAATAGAGAAATCCCCAGCCTCTGGGCACTGTCGTGCCCTAAGCCAACCGCCTTGAGGAACCGTCGTGCCTTGAATCCCCCTTTCCTAGAGGTACTTTCGTGAACTGAGCCTCCTCCATCTCAAGGCATCATCGTGCACCGAGCCCTCCCCCTCCCCCAGCAATGAGGCATCGTCGTACCCCAAGGCCCCTCCCCCTCAAGGCACCTTCATGCCCTAAGGTACCTCATACCATGCCTTGAGGCACCGTCATGCCCCGAGGAACCTTCATGACACAAGGCCCCCACCCCTGCGTTGAGGCAACGTCGCGCCCCGAGGCCTCCACCCCCGCATCGAGCCAATGTCGCGCTCCGAGCCCCCCTTCCCCCCCTCCCCCGCAT
>NC_028644.1:54209957-54252797 GCF_001406875.1 Solanum pennellii
CCCCGCATCGAGGCAACATCGTGCCTAGAGCCCCCACCCCCCGCCTAGAGTCACCGTTGTGCCCTGAGGTTCCAGCCCCCGCCTCGAGGCACCGTTATGCCTTGGGCCCCCACCTCTTTCGAGGCACAATTGTTCCCCGAGGCCCCTCACCCACGACCTCGAGGCACCGTCGTGCCCCGAGGCTCCTCCCACACCCCACCTCGAGACACTGTCTTACCCCGAGGCCACCACCCGCACCCCTCGCCTCAAGGCACCATCGTGCCCGAGCCCCTCCCTGACCCCGCCTTGAGGCATCGTCGCGCCCTAAGGCTCCCTACCCTTCCTCGAGGCTAGTGCCTCGAGGCTCCACCCCCCACTCGAGGCACCTCGTACCCAAAGGTCACCTCTCTTCTCCCCCCTCTCCTCCGCCTCGATGTATCATCGTGCCTAATGCACCCACCCTCCTCTGTCTCGAGGCATCATCATGCCTCGGCCCCCACCTCGATTTCACCATCGTGCCCCATGGCTCCCCATAACCCCCTACCTCGAGCACCATAGTGCCCTAAGGACCCCCCACCCCGTGCCTCCAGGTACAATCGTGCCCAGAGGCCCCCACTCCATACCTCGAGGCATAACCACAACCCCAGGCCCCCACCCCCACCTCGATGCACTGTCGTGCCTTAAGACCGCACCCCACCACCATGCCCCAAGGCCTTCCTGTCCGCCTTAAAAAAA
Organism: Solanum pennellii; assembly: GCF_001406875.1. Lineage (NCBI taxonomy): Eukaryota > Viridiplantae > Streptophyta > Magnoliopsida > Solanales > Solanaceae > Solanum > Solanum pennellii. The sequence continues at coordinate 54,210,672 of NC_028644.1, forward strand.
GAACCAAAGTTAGAAAAATGTACATGAAAAAAAGAAGCAAGAAGAGAAGTAGAGTTTGGAAAAGTAATTATCAAATATTGTGATTATTACCTTGATATAAGTTGTCTCTCCAATATATTTACAATAAAAGGGAATAAGAATGAAGTAATTATCAATCACCCTTTATCTTTATAATAAAATTTATCCCAAATGAAAGTATATTCCATAATTTTGAAATCGAAAATCGAGCATTTATGGAAACAAGATTTGTACTCTATTTTTTCATTTTGTTGTACTTCAGAAACAAAGAGATGAGCGAATATCTAAGCAACAGAACCTAGAAGATGTCCTACATATAGTGGTATAAGAGCCATTCTCATCAAAATATACTATTCATTGCCAGACTTGCTTTCCCCTCTTTGTCATGGATCATGTCGAGCATTAAAATGAAGAACTCATGAGCATCCTGATGCTTGTCGGTAGCATGATTTTCTGAATGCTGCCACCAACTACAAATGTACACAACAATTCAATAAAAACAATCACTACATAGGTCTTAAATATGTCAAGTCTCTTACCAACATTAACAATTTCCACATCTAACCATCTGATCTAAGCATCCGATGATGATATCTTAATACATTATATATATTTTTACTTAGCATTATAAGAGAATTGTACACTTGCATATTGCCCGGTTTCAGAGGAGATGCATCAAATATTGGTTTCACAATTACACTTATGATTGATAAGATAACTCTACTATTAACTAAAATCAAGGTTGTGAATTTGTGGGGATTAACCATCTTTTACATTTTTGCAGATCCGGTTATAATTCAAGTATCTAGTATCAATAATTTCAGCGGCAAAGACAGATATCACCTACTTGTGTTCAATCATAGAAGATAAATCCAACTAATTGTCATAAACCTGTAAAGAAACTGAGTTGGACTATAAGGGTACAAATCACCAGAAAATACAGCTAAAACATGAGATCAATATCACAATGCAGACACAATCGATCTGAGGACATCCTTCAGCAAATTTCTTGATATGTCTATCATTAAGGAAGTAATTTGTCAAAGGGGGTGAATGAAGCAACACTTGCAACACTAAATTCACAAAACAAGTAATGCCCAAAATTTTCAAACCTCTTAATCCCAATTGGGAACACGATTTTGATTTCCAAATGAACAATCTCTTCATATTCTTTGAATATAAATCCATCCCAAAACTAAACCTTCTCCTCTTACACAATCTCATGTCTTTCTCCCCAACCCCGTTTTCACTTCTTGAAAACCCCTTGATATGTGTATGCATCACAACCTTATAAAAACCAGGATCATTTGTAAACCTCATTACAACACACAGAGTAGTAAAGCTCAACTCTTTCCATATCTACTAAAATCTCATGTCCATCTTGAGACTTGCTATGCAAAAGGACATGGTTTGATTTAGTTGACAAACAACAAATAACTGATGAATAGATCAAACACATGTATAATCTGCCTTAACACCTACTACAAACACTGTTAGGATCGAATTCACGCATACACACTAGATGAATGAAGAACACAAGAACTTTCAAGAGAAAGAGATGAGAGATCTAGAGAGAGAAAGAGAAAACCCAATATTTCATGATAACACCCCGTTAGTAATTACTCACGGCGGTGAGGTATATTTATATTAATAAATCAGAGTATTTTTGGTTATAGAGAATAAATAGGAAAGCCTAAAATAGAGAATAAATAGGAAAGCCTAAAATTAATCAGGATCCACTACCTAACAATTCTCCACTTGGAGACTGACTCAGTCATCCAAAAAATACATTCTCAAAAAAAATCTCTTCATAATCAACATCTTTACCGCATCGCAACATCTGTAGCAACAACTACAGAAGACCAACCGAGGTTTTACATAACCTCAGTTTCCCAACATCAACATATTTCGTCAACATGTCTGTCGGGTTCTTTGCACCCTCTATCTTCTATAAGCACATATCACCATCCTCCACTGCCCTACGAGTGAAATAATATCGCCTTCTTATGTGATTTGTCTTCGAATGATAGACTGGATTTTTCACCAACTGTATGGCACTCTGGCTATCTGAGTAAAGAATCTTCTCTCTCTACTTCTTGCCCAATTCCTCAAGATAATCTGCCAGCCATATCATCTCTTTCCCATCTTCAGCTATTGCCACATACTCAGCTTCAGTAGATGAAAGAGAAACACACTTCTGAAGCCTGGACATCCAACTCACTGCTGTTCCACCTATGGTGTAAATGTACCCGGATGTACTCTTGCTCGAGTCAACATCCCCACCAAGATCAGCATCCACAAAACCCTGTAGAGTCACCTTGCCTTTGCCAAAACAAAGTGAAGTATTGGATGTACCTCTCAGATATCTCAAAAGCAACTTCACAGCTTCCCAATGCTCTTTCCCAGGGTTCGCCATGTACCTTCTAACAACTCCCACTGCATGTGCAATATCAGGTCTAGTGCAGACCATAGCATACATCAAACTACCAACTGCTGAAGCATATGGAACAAGTGCCATGTGATCACGCTCCTCGGCAGTCTTGGGTGACTGCTCCTTTGACAATTTAAAGTGATTTGCCAATGGAGTAGTCCTGGGTTTAGCATCATTAACCCTGAATCTGCTCAGCACCTTCTCAATGTACAACTCCTGAGATATATTTAAAGTGCCAGCAGATCTATCCCGAGAAATCTTCATCCCCAAAATCTGTTTTACTGGACCCAAATCTTTCATCTCAAACGCTACAGACAACCTTGTCTTCAGATTGTTAATCTCCCTCATACTAGATCCTGCAATCAACATGTCATCCACATACAAGAGTAGAAATACATATGAATCAGTGTATTTCTTGAAGTAACAACAAGGATCCTTTTCAGCTTTGCAGAATCCATTCTTGGTCATGAAGGAGTCAAACTTCTTGTACCACTGCCTTGGTGCTTGCTTTAGTCCATACAAGCTCCTGGAATCTGATTCATTAACTATGAAGATCCTAAATGGTATATCGAAGGTACATTTTGTGAATATGAGGGCTATTCAAAAGATGATGAACAATTAGCATGTGGAAATAGCTCATGCATAAAAAGAGGGGAATAAGTTGATAGATTTTTTCACTAACTATACCTTCACTTGTGCAGGTACATGTATTAATTAGTTTCAAGGAATACAAGATATTTCACAAACAACTAAAGTATTATTTGGAGAAAAACAAATACCCAAATTTGAGAATCCGTAAATAATGAAATCAGCCACCATACTGTTGACACCCAATTTCGATCCTCCTCAGTATAAATTAGTTCTCGGACTTCAGAAATTTTTTCCAGACAATTTAAAATAATTAGTATTATAAATTTTGCGAGAAAAAAAAATAATAATAATGTATGAATTTCGCGTTATTTTCGATATTTTTGCCATTTTCTTATAATTTTTAGATAACATATATATTTTACATGATTGTGTATATAATTGGTATATTTTATGATTATTTCTCAAAATATTTTAATTTTGGTAAAGCATTTTATTAAACTAATTTAGTTTAAATATGGTTATACTTTGAATCACTATTTTACAATTAAAATAATTATATTACAAATAAAGAAGCTCGCTGATTAATTAATACTAATTCGTTTATTTAAGGTTTAGCCGAATTTACTATATTAACTCAATTTGGCTATTTATTAAATTTAACCCATCTTCCAACTTAACTCAACTTTGGGCCCATTACCCATCCTTCCTTCCTAGCCTATTTTTAATTCCAGCAGCCCATCCCAATTTCCCTAAAACAACCCATCAGCCGCCCCAGGCCCAATTACATTCCCTTCTAAGCCCATTTTTATTTCCTCTTCTCCCAGCCCATTCTTCCTACGCGACCCACCAAATTTAATTCCCAACCCAATTCCCTTTTCCCCTCTTTCCCTTCGACCCGACCCCGACCCAATTTCCCCTTCTTCCTCTTCGCCAAAGATCTCCAGCAGTAGCGCTGGACGATCCTCACCCTCCCTCCTATTCGCGCGTGTTTGATCCCTTTCCCTACGTATTTCCCTCATTCTTTAGGCGCGTGAGCAGTCCCTCCTCAACGGCTCTTTCCCTCCTTTCAGCCTCGTACGTTTTTCCAGCTGTGGTCCTGCAAAAATCGTCCTTGCCCGTCCTTGCTCGTTTGGAGATGATGACACGTCGCTCGACAAAGACGCAAGAGACGATCCAACCCTCTACCTCTCTCTATTCTGTTGAAAAGTTGTGAATCGCGGGATTGTTCGCAGTAATTGGATAAGATTTGAGGGTATGAATTCAAACTTGGGGTTGCTAATACGGCTTTGCCCTCGTTTTTTTTTCTTTTTCCTTCTTCGTTTCTTCTTCTGCCAACCCCCTATAAAAAGAATGCTCTCCCTTCAGTTGAAACAGATAGAAAAAAGAGGAAAGAAACAGGGAAAGAAAGAAAATGTAGATAAAAAGGGAGTAAAGAGAAAGGTGTTACAGAGGAATATCGCTACAAGTTTCCAGCCATATCGCTATATATAAGTATTTTGAGATATTTTCTTGAAAGCATAGAGATGTTCGTCACTATCCTATCGCTACCTACAGGGAGTTCTATATCGCCTTTCGAGTTTGAGTGTTGTGGTGGAAGACCTCAGCGTTATTTGTTGTTCCAGTTGGCTGCTCTAAAACAGGTAACCCCTCCTGCTTTGTACGATTTTCACGTTTTTTTTTGTCTGTTTTGAAATGGTTTCTTCTGGTGCTTTAGTGATATGTATGGTTGTTGCCAGTTATGAAGCTGGAATGGAGGTGTATGTTTGAAGTATAGTCTTCTCTTGTTTCGATCATCTCGTCTTAAGTTTATTCATGTTGTTCACTTCGCTCGAGCTGTTCGCTTAGGCCTGGACGAGCTTGTAGGTAGTATAATGTTTGTTTTGATCTATAGAGACTCTAGTTCCTTCAATCATATTTGTTTGTGAATGTGTAAGTTCGAACGAGTTTCTCGTATTGTTTGTCGAATAGCCTTTATATTTGCTTAAGAATGTTATAGTAAAGTTTAATAGCCTTGTATCTGTAGCCCTTCTTTGCTTGAACCTCTCCTAATCGAGTTTTTTTTAATTTCGAATATATGTCGGTGATCTTTCTTTATCGTATTCTTAGTTGTCGTTTTGGGGGTAGAAGCATTTACATGTTCGAGTTGTGGCTATCTTGGAGGAGGGTTTTACTCTTTGTCCTACTGCTAAGCCTTCTCTTTATCGTGATTTTGGTAATCGATTGGTTTCCGCGTATAAGCCCTTTATATGTGTTCAGTGGCTAGAACGATGGAAAGGGATCAATGCCCCTCTGTGTTTGATCTGCAGTCTATTTGCTGCTCACTGTCACATGGTTTTCTTTGGGTTTGAAATGGTTTATATAGCCTTAAATTATCACTAATAATCTTGATGGATGATGGCTTAGCTTTATTCTTTTGAACATTTGTTTAGTGCTCCATAGTCCCCTGTTTTGCTTTCATATAGGATATATATTGAGATTTCGTATCCCTTTTCTAGCTCATATCTCTAAGTAGCTCACATCTTCTATTTTTGATTTGTTCTAGTCATTTGATTAAGGTGCTAATTCTCCTTTTGTTTGTTTTATTGCATCGGAAATTCTCCTCGAGTCCTCATGGACTTTAATCCATCTTGTTGCACTTCCTCATTGAGACATAAAGTCTCAAAACATCTTCTTCAAGTCGTAGCCCCCCTCATAATTGGTGTACAGGTATCAAAACCAGCAGATGGAGTGCTGAAAATTTTAAATTTGCAGATGCTGAGAAGCTGTCTACCAGCTATATACAAATTTTATACACCGATATACAGGTTGAAATAGGCACAGGAGGAAAAATTTGAAATCTGGATTGCTAGCAGTGAAAATATGCTGCTGAAAAAGGAACTTTCAACTTTCGAAAGTTGAAAAACAGGCTGATATATCATCCGTATACACTGATATACGGATACGCTATACCAAATAGGTGTAAAAATGCAAATTGCAGGTTTAACGTACAGGGACGCTGATTTCAAGTAAAATACAGGAATAGTGAATGAATACGTGCATAGGATATAGCCCGTATACATTGGTATACATCATTTGGGCAGCGATATACAAATGTTAAAACAGTATAAAAATTGTACAGGTACAAATACACCGAAATAATATGGAAAATACAGGTGGAATCGCGAGAATTCATATTCAAACAAATTACAGGGCTCAAAAGGTCAAAAATGGAACTGGATATACACCGTACACAACAGTATACATCATTTGTATACCCTAGTTCTTTTTTCAAGAAAATGGGCCAAGGCCCTTTCAGCATTAATTTTTTAATAGGCCCAAAGACCAATATTATTTTGCAGGTTTTAATTTGTTAAGGGGGCCCAAGCCCATATTTTGAAAATTTTTATAAGACAGGTGGGCCAAAGCCCAAATTTAATGAATTTGGGTATTTAGCCCAAATTCAAATGTTCTCTTCTCTCCCTTCTTTATTTATTTATTGTTTGAAATAACTAATATTTGGTGGAATTTTATTGATCTCCTAAAGACAGTCATTTTTTTACTATTTATTTAATTATAAATTTTACTACTATTTCACTTATTTTATTTTATTGGCTTTTTGTCAACATTTAGGTTATTTCCCTTAAGTGAACTTCCTCTAAATATTTTCCTTTAGAAAAAATAAAAAATGGAATATATATTAAAACAAAATTTCTCTTTACTTAGTTAAAATTTATAATTTATTTTAAAAGTCATTTAGTCAAATCGCCGGTCAACCGCAAGTTAGCGGGCATCCCGAGGGCCTAACACCTTCTCGGGATGTACATTTGAACATCGAACCTTTTTCAATCGATTTTTATCTGTTTTTAAATCTTTTGAAATTTCGAAAATTTTTCTTGATTTTATCAAAAATCAAGTGGCGACTCCGAAATTTGGAAGTCAATTTTTCTTAAATCATAAGATTAATTGATTTTCCAAAACTTAGTAATTTTTTCACTATTTTTAACCAAAAAATAATTTTTTTAAAACAAAACAGAAATGGCGACTCCGCTAGGGACTAATTTAGTTCTAACCATAAGATTTGACTGTTTGACTAATTGTTTTTAATTGTTAAAATATTATTTGTGCCGAATATGTTTAAATTTTCATAAATTGTCCTTGCATTCATGGCATATCATAATTCTGTCAAACTACATTTATTTCATTTTCACTAAAGGACGATTATGCGGGTTCGCAGTCGTTCGTTAACCAAATTTTCTCGGGACACCCTGACGAGTGTAGTTGGCTACTTGATAGTCAACGATCGTTAATTGTCCAGCCCAAGTAGTCCGCTTGGGTTACCCTTTCCACTCCAAATACAACCCACCCTTAGTCAAACTAAGATAGAACGAAATTCAATCCCGAAATAGCGCATTAGCCTAAGACGACCCAACACCCAAGGAGTGTTGGGCCCATTAGAAAGACCGCTCTGAGTCCAAAGATCCCACGACTCGATAGGAAGATCATATTTGTGTGACAAATCTGAAGGATGTATTGCGTGCTTAAAATATTTGTTGAATCGTGGGGGTGGCAATTAACTAGTTGTATGTTTTTGTAGATGTCGAGTGAATTCATCCATTTCAACATGGTCACCAAGACGCTGACATTCTCCGAGTATGGTGGGACAACCTCAAAGATTGTCAAAAGAGAGAAATCTCGATTTACTTGGGTCACTTACCTTCAATAATGAACTTCAAGGTATGACCCACGTTTATCGAGGTTATCACTCGATTCTGGGACGACGAGAAGATGTTCTTTCGATTTGGAGATGTCGAAATAACGTCCACGCTAGAGGAAATTAAGGATTGTCTAGACTCAATTGGGACATGTGGCAAAAGGAAAAAAATGTCCGAATCATCACATCCTTCTTCCAGATAGACCAACTAGTAATGAATTGAAGGACATATTGTTGCTAGTGAATGCAAACTGGTTAGAGACCCACGACATACCACTAATGAGATTTTTCGAGAGATAGGGGCATGAGAGCTATTTCAGACTATTCCTGAATGAATTCCACGATCACAGTACCTGGAGGCAAACTCAGGCTATTGCTTTCTTCGCATGCCTTGTAGGAACTATGGTGTTCCCTAAAAATGAAGGAAAGGAAATCGACACCCGGGTAGTGATGGTAGTGAACGCCATGTTCAGAGGAATTGGTAGAAAACTAGAAGAAAAGAAGTACTGCTGTTTTGCCCCAGTCATTTTGGCCGACATTTATCGATCCTTAAGTCTGTGTAAAAATGGGTTCCCATTTTTTCAAGGTTGCAACATTCTACTTCAATGATGGTTGACTGAACATCTATGTAAAAGGGACGACGCCCAGCCACAGGAGTTGGCCAAACCGTGTCAAACGAGTCCTCTTGATAATTACAAATTCTACCTAAGTGTTCGTAGATTTCCAATTCATACCACCTCGGATGCGTGGGCAAAGGTGTTTTATGATCTGAAAGAAGGGGACATACAGTGGATGTTGCCAAGCTTCAAGTCCGAGAGGATAGCAGCACAAGGGGCCAAACTTCCATTTTAGTCCTTCCTGGCATCAGATGATTGTGTCCCTACAACCCTACGAGAGTGATGCGACAATTTGGTAGAATACAAGTCATACCCGTCCAAGGAGATGCTAGCTCTTTTATTGTCGATTACAACGAGAATGGAAAAATACCTTTCGCTAAGATCATCCTCCAGGAGTGGGCCGGGCGTGTCAACATGAAGTGGGATATGATCGAGAACAGATATGAAGCTGGGTATGTCGACGAATTCAAGACATGGTTGCAAAATGATCTGCATGGTGTAGTGAGTCCGATACCACGCATGGGTCAAAAAGTTGAAGACGTACAGACAAGGCTTCAGATCCATGCATACCATTTTCAGCAAGAATGGGACCGAAGGGAGCAAGAGTTTCAGAAGAGAGAGCAGGAATTTCAACAAAGGGAGAGAGAGTACCAACTTCGAGAGTTAGAAAGTCAGAGGATTTTGGCTGTGACGTCACAGGAGCTAGCCGACACAAAGGCTTGTCTAATGCATTTGGACACGATTCTGGACGAGCAGATGAACACTTTATGAGTTGTACCGACATCTTCCAAAGTTGTGTTCGTTGAACCATACGTGTTCACCAGCAAGTGCATTATCTGCGAAAAAGTAGAGAAGGCCAGAAGTGGAGCTGAACCATCAACCTTTTGACTCCCCTGCGTGGGATTGTTTTTATATGTTTTCGCATTACATCCCCCTCCCTAAATGTACCCCGTTTGATTAAATTATGTAATGAACGCTATGATATTTAGTGAAATTTATTTTGGGGATACAACTATTTGTTTAAATGGCGCAATACATCCATCAGATCGCTAGGCCTACCCTTGGCACAAAATAGTCACATTCATGATTAGGACGTGACATATGTGTGTTTAACTGCTTATGTGTTATGTTGCTCTGAATGAGGATATCATAAACTCACTCCTGTCCAGAAATTTCCAAAATATACAAAAGCCACTGTTACAAAATGTCCGACCAAAATTTCAAGTCTTAAGTTTCTCACTCAAAAGACCTCTTCCTATACTACAAATCCTAAAACGTTGTTCTACCGTCTTAGAAAAGGTAAGAACACCCAGGTGGAACTCACTGAAGAAGAGCTACAGAGAAAGATCGAACAAATCATTCGGAAAATTCAAGAAGCCAAGGAAGAAGGGCTCAAGGTCGACATGGCCACCACAATTTACAAAGCTGCAGTTGCTACGTTGGATGAGGATCTAGCATCACAGATGAAAAGAAAGAAGGATGTTGAGACATAGACAGAAAGCTTGAGAAAGAAGTTGGACCTGCATCAGTTGAAAGCGCAGGAAAGAGAAGCGAGAGAGGCAAGGATAGATTTGGAGGCCGCCGCTCTATTAGCTAAAAAGTGTGTTACTTGACAAGGAACTGATAGTCCATAGCAACCTGACGGGCGGAAAATACCCCGCCTATGAGCGAGGAACAGCTAGTAGTGGTCCCGACAACACTCACCCTGAAATGACTGAGAAGGATGACGGGGAGGAAATCGTCTACAAGCCTCCATTTCTAGGTCGTCTGAAAGGAAGAGAGTAATGCTGCAACAAGAAGAGAAATGACTAACGTGTCATCGTCGTGTTATCTTTTAAGAATTCTACTGTCGTCTTTCAATTTCCTTGTAATAGTAATGAATGAATGAATGAAAATATTTTATCCTGAATTCGAACTACGTTGGGCGTGAATTCTCCGTGTGAGATACGTAGGCAGCCTCTCCCGGACCGGCCCCTATCCTTAAAAATTTTCATTCTCCCCTTCTTGGTACGAAAATATACGAAGATCAGGTCAACACACATCAAAAAGCAGCTACGAGAATACCATAGCTCAATGTGATTGAGCCTTCCTGAGATAGCGTCAAAACTAAAACAAGCAAATTCCTGCTTGCTAAAAATGTATTCCCGTCCTCACTCGTGGGTTAAAGATATCCTCAAACAAAGCAACTTGTGTGTTTATCTGCTCTCTGTGTGATATTATGCATTTTGTACTCTGAATCTGCACTGACAAATCTACGTTTGAGTTGTTTCACTTCTCAGGTACTTTGAAACTGATTTGTGTTGATCAAAAGCTGGCAAATCATCCTTACTTCACCAGATCAAAAGGTCCTGCAGATTCCTTCCCTAGACAAAGTCTAGACAAAGTAAATACAGTTATGGGAGACAACAACGACGAAGTGAGTCTTACTGACATTGTGGTGGCTAAGCCCACCGTAGCAGAACAGAACAAACTGATCATGCAGCTGATGCAACAGGTTGCAGAAATGAGAGTGGAAATGCAACGGAGACAAGATACGCTTCCACCTAGATTTGGTCCTAATATTGTTGATGGAAGACCTACGATCTACTTCCCTTCATCAAACACGGATCCAACTCAGAATCAGCCTTCTACACCTGTGCATAATCCGTCGATTATAGATCTAACGACCCAAAATCCCCAATACGCTTTTGTATCTTACCAAACTCCATCACCTCTCCCAAATAACCACCATCAAATGCCACCCCATCCTTAGAATACTCAAACCGCCCCACTACTACATAATCAAAACCAAAATCAAACTGCCTTCAATCCCCAAACACCTCATCACCATTTAAATCAGAACACCAATCTTCAGGCTTACCCACAGAACTACCAGACCGCCCAAAACGTTCCAAGTCCCTCTATAGCTCCACCCCTGCCAAAGAGAGCCACCTTCCAAGTTCACGTTCCTACCGAGCACGATGTGCACGGTTCTGAGTTGGATCACAATGAAAAACAGGAAAGAGAAAGGAAGGCAAAGGAGAATGCGAAGATCAATATAAAAGAGGAAATCAAAAGGGCTATGAAAGAGCTACAGTGCATCCCAGATGTCGTTGGACTCAGTTACAAAGAGTTGTGCATCCACCCAGATTTGAACCTTCCCGAAGGGTTCAAAATTCTGAAGTTTGACACCTTCGGAGGAGTAGGCAACCCCATGGCTCATCTGAGAGCATATTGTGACCAGCTCGTGGGAGTTGGCAGGGATGAGGCCTTGTTGATGCGACTTTTCAGCCAGAGTCTATGCGGGGAGGCCCTCGAGTTGTTTACTTCACACGAAACTAGGCAGTGGCCCAGTTGGAATGTGTTGGCCAAAGACTTCATTGACCGATTTTCCTACAATGTTGAAATAGTTCCCGATCGGTATTCTCTAGAGAAGATGAAGCAGAAACCAACTGAAAGTTATAGGGAGTTCGCCTATAAATGGAGGAAGGAAGAAGCAAGGGTAAGGCCGCCCATGATTGAGAAAGAGATTGTGCAGGTGTTTGTGCGGGTGCAGGAGCCAGAATACTATGACAGAATCATACTGCTAGTCGGAGCTAAATTCGCCGAGATAGTCAAAATTGGTGAGACTATCGAAGATGGTTTGAAATCGGGGAAGATAGCCCGTGTATCCGCGTCACCTGAATATTCAGGATTGATGCAGAAGAAAAGAGAAGAAGTTGACGTTGTCTCGTATGGGGGAAAAAAAACCCCAGAAACTCGTCGCATTCCCAAAGTCATTCCAGGCCTTCCCCAAAGCCTCACCAAGCTTACTACCCGCAATCCAATCATCCCAATAACCATAATACTACCCCCACTTATCCAAACGCTCAAGTTCCGTCTTACCAGAATCCACCCCTTAATCTCCAAAATCTTTCCCCCATGTACCCAAATTACCATCAAACTTACCAAATTTCATCCCCTTATCAGAATATTGCTCCTAACTGCGCCAATGTACAGTCGAGCTACCGAGCACCCTCGCCCATTTATCAAGTCCAAGCTCCATTATATCAAAAACCCCTCCCGAGTTACCAAGCTCCATCGCCAAATTACCAGACAAACCCATATCTTAGAAGCCAAGCTCCTCGTCCGAATACCCAAAATTATCAGCAGGTGCCTCCCCCTCAGCAAAGCGGTTATGACCTTTCCCAACCCAGATTTGAAAAGAGGCCCTTAAGGAACTTTACCGCACTTGCTGAAAGCCGGACCAAACTGTATGAGAGACTGGCTGCGGCCGGATACATCCACCCTGTGGGGCCAAAGCCCGTGGATGTCAGTTCAAAGTTCTACAAGCCCGATCAAAGATGTGCTTATCATTCCAACAGTGTTGGACATGACACGAAAGTTTGTATCAACCTCAAGCACCAAATGCAGGATCTGATCAATCAGGAGGTAGTTTCTCTCCAACCGGCGGCGCCAAATATCAATACAAACCAGTTGCCGAATCATGGATTTGGCAACGTTTATATGATCAAAACGGATGAAGACGGGTGTGGAACAAAGATGATTACTCCCATTGTGCATGAGGACTTGGAAAGAATTGTTGCCTTGGTGCCTTCAGAAACTCTCGTCAAGCCCAAATTTGTCATTGAAACTGCTGCGGCCCAAGTCATGACCAGATTCGAAAGGTGCTACACTCCTGACGAGCTTGCTCTCGGAGGACAGAAGAAGGACCTTGCTAAGAGGCCGATAAGCGAAGGAGAAGCGGAAGAATTCTGGAGAAGGATGCAACTAAAGGATTATTCCATCATCAAACATTTAGAGAAGACTCCGGCTCAGATCTCCGTATGGGCCCTACTGATGAGCTCTCAGTCCCAGAGGCAGGCCTTAATGAAAGCTCTCGATGATACATACGTACCCTCAGGTACAAGTAGTGATAACGTGGCTGCCATGATTCATCAGGTTATTCGCGGGCACCGAATCAACTTTTGTGACGATGAGCTGCCAGCTGAAGGAAGATCACATAACAAAGCACTGCACATTACCGTGATATGCCGTGAAAGGTTGTCAACCGCATTTTAGTAGATGACGGATCTGGTTTGAATATCTGCCCATTGTCAACGTTGAGGCAACTAAAGTTTGACCTTGGGAAACTGGAGCAGAACCAGGTCAACGTGAAAGATTTTGATGGGGTTCAAAGAGACACATTAGGGGCAGTGAATTTGACCCTTCAAATGGGCCCTGCAGAGTACAACGCGCAATTCCAAGTATTAGATATAGATACCAGTTACAACCTTCTTTTGGGAAGGCCGTTTATCCATATGGATGGAGCCGTCCCCTCTACTCTCCATCAAATGATGAAGCTTGTGTGGAAGAATGAAGAGTTGGTTATTCACGACGAGGGGAGTCACTCAGGCAAGCAGGTGCTGATCATTGATGAGATACCGCGAGGTACAGACTTTTACACGGTGGAGCCGGTGAATGCCATCGATGAAGATTTGGCCTCACAGACCCCCATGCCAGCCGTATATAAAATGATAGCCACTGTGATGCTGCAGAATGGTTTCGAGCCAGGTTTAGGATTGGGAAGAGATTTCCAAGGAATTATTGAGCCTGTTCCGGTCCTCGTTAAGGGATCCAGATATGGTTTGTAGTACATCCCCACAGATGATGACATGAAGATGATGAAGAAAAAGGATCAAGAGTTGGCTAAGCCGATCCCGCATTTGTATCAATCCTTTTCGATCCGAGAGTATGCCGAACATGAAGACTTTAGGGAAGGAATGTGTGACCTCTTCGAGGAGATCGATGCTGATGTCGGGGAGGAGGTCGAGCTAGCTGGTATTCATGATGCTGAACCAGGGGAGGTTCTGCATAACTGGACCTCCACGCCGATCCTGATACCCCGAACTCTTCGGTAGAAAGGCGTCATTTCATGCACATTAAAATCGGTGGTTGTCCAGAGGAGGCCCGAGACCCACCATTTCTGCATTTTTCTTAACCGTTCAAATTTTTGGATTTTCGTTGTGATATTCAAAAAGGCAACATGGCCCCCATGCCATGACCAAAGTTTGCATTGTTTTAAATGAAAGCCTCTTTATTTTTAACTTTATTTATTTAGTTGTTTGTTATGCCTTACTTTCCTAATTTTGTCTGTTTATGATTTCAGTAACATAAGTTACAGACCTTCCAATGTCATGTCATGTCAAGAGCTAAATGAACAAAGTGAGGCAGGTGACAACAAGGTTGACGATTATGAAGAAGAAAGTGGGGAACCAGACTATGTCGCCGAGGAATTTCGGCAATTCGAAAATCAGCATAAACCAAATTTAAAATAAATGAAAACAGTGAATTTGGGGGATTCGGAATGTGTTAAAGAGGTTAAGATCAGCACCAACCTAAATGAAGCTCAGAAAGAAGACCTAGTTCATTTGCTTGCTGAATATAATGATGTGTTCGTTTGGGAAGTCGATGACATGCAAGGGTTGAATATCGATGTCGTATCTCATAAGCTGCCGATTAACCAAGGTTTCGATCCGGTGAAGCAAAAAACTCAAAAATTCAAGGCTGAACTGAGTTTGAAGATTAAGGAAGATATCACCAAGCAAATAGAGTCCCGACTGGTGGAAGTGACACAATATCCAACCTGGCTAGCCAACGTTGTTCCGGTCGCCAACAAAGATGGGAAAATCAGGATTTGTGTTGACTATAGAGATCTCAACAAAGCTAGTCCGAAGGATAATTTTCCGTTGCCGAATATTCATATTTTGATTGACAACTGTGCTAGGCATGAGATGCAGTCATTTATGGACTGTTAAACAGGTTATCACCAAATTCTGATGGATGAAGAAGACGCGGAAAAAAATGGCTTTCATTACACCTTGGGATGTATACTACAGGGTGATGTCATTCGGCCTCAAGAACGCCGGTGCCACTTACATGAGAGCTATGGCGACTATTTTTCACGACATGATTCATAAGGAGATTGAAATATACGTGGACGACGTCATAATCAAATCCCGCGACAGTTCGGATCACTTAACACATCTAAGAAAATTCTTTGAACGTTTGCATCGTTACAACTTGAAGTTAAATCCCGCCAAATGCGCTTTTGGAATTCCAGCAGGGAAGTTATTGGGATTTATAGTAAGCAGAAGAGGTATCGAGCTCGAACCCTTCTAAGATTAAAGCAATTCAAGAGTTACCTCCGCCAAGGACGAGAAAAGAGGTGATGAGTTTCTTAGGGAGGTTAAACTATATCAGTCGGTTCATAGCTCAATCAACAGTAGTGTGTGAGCCTATTTTCAAGTTGCTGAAGAAAGATGCCCCGACTAAGTGGACTGAATAATGTCAAAATGTTTTTGATGCTATCAAGAACTACTTGTCCAACCCACCGGTATTGGTTCCTCCGCGAGAAGGGAGTCCTTTGTTGCTGTACTTGTCTGTTTCAGATAGTGCCTTCGGATGCGTACTTGGTCAATACGACGAGACAAGAAAGAAGGAAAAGGATATCTACTATATAAGCAAGAAGTTTACTCCATACGAGTCTCGTTACACTTTGTTGGAGAGAACGTGTTGTTTTGACGTGGCTAGCCCAGAAGTTAAGACACTATTTGTCTTCGTATACTACATATCTCATTTCCAGAATGGATCCATTGAAGTATATTTTCTAGAAAGCAATGCCGACCGGAAAGTTAGCTAAATGGCAAATGCTGTTGAGTGAGTTTGATATCATGTATGTGACTCAGAAGGCAATAAAGGCACAGGCTTTGGCTGATCATCTTGCAGAATATCCCGTTGATGAAGAATATGAACCACTTAAGACTTATTTTCACGATGAAGAAGTATCGTTTGTGGGTGAGGAGATTTCTGAAGCGTATCTAGGTTGGAGATTATTATTTGATGGAGCGGCAAATCATCAAGGTAAAGGTATTGGAGCAGTCTTAGTGTCCGAATCTGGTCAACACTATCCCATGGCGGCTAAGCTCCGATTTAATTGCACAAACAACATGGCTGAATACGAAGCTTGCATTCTTGGTTTGAAATAGGCCATCGACATGAATATTTACGAGTTATTGGTTATTGGAGACTCAGATCTTTTGAATCATCAAGTTCAAGGAGAATGGGTTGTGAAGAACCCAAAGATTATACCTTACGTACAACATGTGCAGAAGTTGTGTAAAAGATTTTGTAAGATCGAGTTCAGACATACTCCCAGAATACAGAATGAATTAGCTGATGCTCTGGCCACCATCGCTTTGATGATTAAACATCCGGATAAAGATTACATTGATTCTCTGGATATAGAGTTGAAAGAGAATCCAGTCCATTGTTCCCATGTTGAAGCAGAACCAGATGGTTTGCCTTGGTATTTTGATATAAAGAAGTATTTGGAGTCTGGAACTTATCCCGAATATGCTATATCCAATCAAAAGAAGTCGATACGCCGTATGGCTCTCAATTTCTTTCTAATTGGAGAAGTCTTGTATAGGAGGACTCCTGACTTAGGTCTTCTCTGATGTGTGGATGCCGTCGAAGTTGCAAGGCTTATTGAACAGATACATGTTGGAGTTTGTGGTACACATATGAATGGGCTCACTTTGGTGAGAAAGATCCTACGAGCCGGGTATTTCTGGATGGAGAATGATTGCTGTAAATTTGTGTAGAAATGTCATAAATGTCAAGTGCGCAGTGATTTGATACGAGTGCCACCTCACGAGCTTAATGCTATGAGCTCACCTTGGCCATTTGTAGCTTGGGGAATGGATGTCATCGGTCCTATAGATCCAGCCGCTTCTAATGGACACAGATTCATCTTGGTTGCCATTGATTATTTAACCAAGTGGGTGGAAGCAGCTTCTTACAAGTCGGTAACCAAGAAAGTGGTGGCTGATTTTGTTCGCAACAATCTGATATGTAGATTTGGAGTGCCAGAATCCATCATTACTAATAACGGTGCAAATCTCAATTATCACTTGATGAGAGAGATATGTGAGCAATTTAAGGTCACTCATCGGAATTCAACTGCTTATCGTCCCCAAAAAAATGGAGCTGTAGAGGCCGCCAATAAGAATATTAAAAAGATTTTGAGGAAAATGATTGACAAACATCGAGGTTGGCATGAAATGTTGCCATATGCTTTACTGGGTTATCGAACGACGGTCAGAATGTCGACTGGTGCTACTCCATACTTGCTAGTATATGGAACAGAGGCAGTCATAGCAGCTGAAGTTGAGATACCGTCATTGAGAATCATCCAAGAAGCTAAGTTAAGTAATGTTGAATGGGTCAGCAAGCGGATTGATCAACTAACTTTGATTGATGAGAAGAGAATGGTTGTCGTCTGTCATGGGCAGTTGTATAGACAAAGAATGACTCGTGCCTTTCACAAGAGAGTAAGACCCAGAAATTTTGAGGTTGGCCAGTTGGTTCTCAAGCGTATTTTTCCTCATCAAGACGAGTACAAAGGAAAGTTCGCGCCAAACTGGCAAGGACCTTACATGGTTCGCAAAGTATTATCTGGAGGTGCTTTGGTTCTGTCAGAGATGGTTGGCACTGTATGGCCCAAACCTATCAACTCAGATGCCGTCAAGATATAGTACGTGTGAAGTTTCATTTGCATTTCCGTTGTTTACTTGTAATCATTATGTTTGCTTGTATTTGTTTCGCTTAAATTCTTATCCCTCTTGTAATGAACTACATCTGACCTGAATTCTCAAAAAATGAGATACGTAGGCGACCTATGTCGGCTTCGGTCACCCCATTTTATCCCCTTTAAGTATTTCTTTGTATCTGAACTACATTCGACCTGAATTTTCAAGAATGAGATACGTAGGCGGCCTGTATCGGCCTCGGTCGGTTTTCTTTGCAAAAGCTTTTATTTTTGTTAACCTTTAAGGGGAACTACGTTTGACCTGATTCCTGCCTCAACGGGATACGTAGGCGCCACAAGGGTTCGGTCATGTCTCTCGCAAGATTTCTATTCCTCTTTACAATAGAACTGGGACAGAATTTTTGAGTGAATTTTTGAGAGGGACTCAAAAATTCTCCAGAAGAAGATTCCTCCTCAGCAAGTCAAACTAAAGATATTTCGAGATCTGCAACTGGGACAGAATTTTTGAGAAGGTCTCAAAAATTCATGATCTGTTCAATTATAGTGGAAAGATAAGCAAGACAGTTAACCGGGACAGAAATTTTGAGGATGGCCTCAAAATTTCATTATGGGTTTTTACTTACAAGTTCGGAGTGACTCTGAAAACTCACCAGCAAATGATCAGATAGACCTCTAAGTGTCAGACTCAAAGAAGTTTGTTAAGTCTGATATGACATGACTTGGCAGTGACCTTTTCAAGATACTATTTCTTACAATTTATTTCTCTTAAATTTTCCCCTTTTATGTTTCATTTGTTTTGGCATAAAATATTTTGTCTTATCTATCAAGAGTGGGGAGATCGGGAAATCAACCAGAGATAGCAAGACAAGGAGCAAACAACTGAAGAAATCGACACAGATCAGTAAGTTTTTACAACTGACAATTTTTCTGTGGACGCAGGTTTATAGCTTTGCTTTGAAATCGACAAATTTTTCCGATGAATGAATACGGAGAACTCCAAAGAGGAGAAAACTATCCCAAAATCAATAGTTTTCCTAGAAGCAAGAGGCATTTTATATCACTTATGTCGAAGACCTGGAAATATGAATTGTTTATTTCAATCAAATGCCAACAACATGAAATTTACGAAGAACGTCTATTCAGATTCAAAGGTGAATCAAACAGGAATCTCAAGGGAGTGTTTACGATTTTCGTAAAGGACACTATTTGCATTGCATTATCAAACAAGATAGTTATTGTCAATCAAGACAATGCATTACCGAATAGGTGACAATTATTTTATTGTCGATCAAGGCGATGTATTATCTAGATGTCGTCTTGCCGTTATCATCAACAGAGACGATATGAATACTCATGCATTGCGAGTTAAAAAATCATGCATCGCGAAAAATCATGCATGCATCGAGAAGAATCCATGTCTCGTTGAAAATCATGCCTCGTTGAAAATCATGCATCGTGGAAATCATGCATCGTGAGTCAATAATTATGCGCCACGAGAAGATTTCATGCCTCGTCAAAATTTATACATCGCGAGAAGATTTCATACCTCGCTGAAATTTAGACATCGCGAGAAGACTTCATACCTCGCTGAAATTTATGCATCACAAGAAGAATCCATGCCTCGTTGAAAATCATGCCTCGTTGAAAATCATGCATCGCGGGAAATCATGCATTGCGGAAATCATGCATCGCGAGTCAATAATTATGCGCCACGAGAAGATTTCATGCCTCATCAAATTTATACATCGCGAGAAGATTTCATTCCTCGCTGAAATTTAGACATCGCAAGAAGACTTCATACCTTGCCGAAATTTATGCATCACGAGAAGAATCCATGCCTCGTTGAAATTTGTGCATCGCGAGAAGATTTCATTCCTCGCCAAAAATTATGCATTGCGAGAAGATTTCATACCTCGCGGAAATTTATGTATCGCGGGAAGATATTCATGCCTCGTAAGAAGGTATGCACGGATAAAGAAAGGGAAATCGTGTATCTCAAGAGGAGTATTTATCTATCGGCATCAACTGCATTCTTTATTTTGATAAAAGTAAACATCAAGGAAAGTATCGAAGACGACGTTAAAAGAATACCAGCATCGCATCAACATTTATTTATTTCGACATCAAGTGAAGAGTACATTGAAGATTATATTGCAAACACAAGTCATAGGCTTTATTTGCTTTACGTTAGACCAATCGAGTTGACGCCGGATATCAAGGGAAACAATGGAGTGTCGACATGGTAAAAGACACTGTTTCCCATCCTAATTGCATTTTCAGCTGACGAGTTTTATCTCAATCTTTGTCGAGAACATTCAAAAGGATGAATTCTTCAAAAACCACAGGTGCAGACGACGTCAAAAAAGGATGCAGCACAACGCGGAACTTTTCTTAGCAGCGAACTAGGACACAGTCAAAGAGAAATGTCAAACTCTTAGGACGCGAGCAGAGGAGCGACTTCCACCACAATCAAACTACACCCCTATCATAAGGCATATGGGTTCTTCTTTAGTTTCGTCAGTTTCAGTCTCGCATCCGGAAATTTCGATTTACCGGAAGCAAGTTTCCAATCTAAGTGACAGTGCACCACAGTCGTGGCTAGGAGGTCACAAGCCTCCTTTTCATGCTCGTTTAACTTGTCACTTATCCAAAACCAAAGGTTATCTAGCATAATAGATTTCCTTTTCAACCGATCGAGTTGAACTACAAGCAGCCTGATTTCTGAGGTATAAGGATATGTAGGCGGGCTCAATGTTAAAACGCGGTTGTATTCCAACGTTTGCTTTTAAATCGTATTCTCGAGCATCTTGGTACTTTCATAATTCGGTATCGAGAAGGCTTTTGAATTCTTTCAAATCGTGCGTTAAATCAGGCGTATCGAACTACAAGTGGCCTGAATTCTCATATAGCCTTATATATGTAGGAAACCCGTTTCAAGGGTTCGACCATAATTCCAAAACCCTCTGCCAAATACTTCCCTTAAAGATGAATGGGGTTGGTCAAAATTGGTTTGGTCAATTTCATTTTCCTCGAATTGCTTGCGTCAATCCAAGTAAAATGAGGGACAGTTGTTGACACCCAATTTTGACCCTCCTCGGTATAAATTAGTTCTCGAGCTTCTTAAATTTTCCAAAAAATTTAAAATAATTAGTTTTATAAATTTTTCGAGAAAAAATAATAATAATATATGAATTTCGCGTTATGTTGGATATTTTTGCCATTTTCTTATAATTTTTAGATAACATATATACTTTACATGATTATGTATATAATTGGTATATTTTATGATTATTTCTCAAAATATTTTAATTTTGGTAAAGCATTTTATTAAACTAATTTAGTTTAAATTATGGTTATACTTTGAATCACTATTTTACAACTAATATAATTATATTACAAATAAAGAAGCTCGCTGATTAATTAATACTAATTTGTTTATTTAAGGTTTAGCCGAATTTACTATATTAACTCAATTTGGCTATTTATTAAATTTAACCCATCTTCCAACTTAACTCAACTTTGGGCCCATTACCCATCCTTCCTTCCCAGCCTATTTTTAATTCCAGCAGCCCATCCCAATTTCCCTAAAACAACCCATCAGCCGCCCCAGGCCCAATTACATTCCCTTCTAGGCCCATTTTTATTTCCTCTTCTCCCAGCCCATTCTTCCTACGCGACCCACCAAATTTAATTCCCAACCCAATTCCCTTTTCCCCTCATTCCCTTCGACCCGACCCCGACCCAATTTCCCTTTCTTCTTCTTCTCCAAAGATCTCCAGCAGTAGCGCTGGACGATCCTCACCCTCCCTCCTTTTGGCGCGTGTTTGATCCCTTTCCCTACGTATTTCCCTCGTTCTTTAGGCGCGTGAGCAGTCCCTCCTTAACGGCTCTTTCCCTCCTTTCGACCTCGTACGTTTTTCCAGCTGTGGTCCTTCAAAAATCGTCCCTGCAAAATATCGTCCTTGCTCGTTTGGAGATGATGACACGTCGCTCGACAAAGACGCAAGAGACGATCCAGCCCTCAACCTCTCTCTATTCTGTTGAAAGGTTGTGAATCGCGGGATTGTTCGCAGTAATTGGATAAGATTTGAGGGTATGAATTCAAACTTGGGGTTGCTAATATGATTTTGCCCTCGTTTTTTTTTCTTTTTCCTTCTTCGTTTCTTCTTCTACCGACCCCCCTATAAAAAGAATGCTCTCCCTTCAGTTGAAACAGATAGAAAAAAGGGGAAAGAAACAGGGAAAGAAAGAAAATGTAGATAAAAAGGGAGTAAAGAGAAAGGTGTTACAGAGGAATATCGCTACAAGTTTCCGCCATATCGTTATATATAAGTATTTTGAGATATTTTCTTTAAACCATAGAGATGTTCGTCACTGTCCTATCGCTACCTACAAGGAGTTCTATATCGCCTTTCGAGTTTGAGTGTTGTGGTGGAAGACCTCATCGTTATTTGTTGTTCCAGTTGGCTGCTCTAAAACAGGTAACCCCTCCTTCTTTTGTACGGATTTCTCGTTTTTTTTTTTTTGTGTTTTGAAATGGTTTCTTCTGGTGCTTTAGTGATTTGTATGGTTGTTGCCAGTTATGAAGCTGGAATGTAGGTGTATGTTTGAAGTATAGTCTTCTCTTGTTTCGATCATCTCGTCTTAAGTTTATTCATGTTGTTCACTTCGCTCGAGCTATTCGTTTAGGCCTGGACGAGCTTGTAGGTAGTATAATGTTTGTTTTGATCTATAGAGACTCTAGTTCCTTCAATCATATTTGTTTGTGAATGTGTAAGTTCGAACGAGTTTCTCGTATTGTTTGTCGAATAGCCTTTATATTTGCTTAAGAATGTTATAGTAAAGTTTAATAGCCTTGTATCTGTAGCCCTTCTTTGCTTGAACCTCTCCTAATCGAGTTTTTTTTAATTTCGAATATATGTCGGTGATTCTTTCTTTATCGTATTCTTAGTTGTCGTTTAGGGGGTAGAAGCATTTACATGTTCGAGTTGTGGCTATCTTGGAGGAGGATTTTACTCTTTGTCCTACTGCTAAGCCTTCTCTTTATCGTGATTTTGGTTATCGATTGGTTTCCGCGTATAAGCCCTTTATATGTGTTCAGTGGCTAGAACGATGGAAAGGGATCAATGCCCCTCTGTGTTTGATCTGCAGTCTATTTGCTGCTCACTGTCACATGGTTTTCTTTGGGTTTGAAATGGTTTATATAGCCTTAAATTATCACTAATAATCTCGATGGATGATGGCTTAGCTTTATTCTTTTGAACATTTGTTTAGTGCTCCATAGTCCCCTGTTTTGCTTTCATATAGGATATATATTGAGATTTCGTATCCCTTTTCTAGCTCATATCTCTAAGTAGCTCACATCTTCTATTTTTGTTTTGTTCTAGTCATTTGATTAAGGTGCTAATTCTCCTTTTGTTTGTTTTATTGCATCAGAAATTCTCCTCGAGTCCTCATGGACTTTAATCCATCTTGTTGCACTTCCTCATTGAGCCATAAAGGCTCAAAACATCTTCTTCGAGTCGTAGCCCCCCTCATAACTGGTGTACAGGTATCAAAACCAGCAGATGGAGTGCTGAAAATTAAATTTGCAGATGCTGAGAAGCTGTCTACCAGCTATATACAAATTTTATACACCGATATACAGGTTGAAATATGCACAGGAGGAAAAATTTGAAATTTGGATTGATAGCAGTGAAAATATGCTGCTGAAAAAGGAACTTTCAACTTTCGAAAGTTGAAAAACAGGCTGATATAACATCCGTATACACTGATATACAGATACGCTATACCAAATAGGTGTAAAAAATGCAAATTGCAGGTTTAACGTACAGGGACACTGATTTCAAGTAAAATACAGGAATAGTGAATGAATACGTGCATAGGATATAGCCCGTATACATTGGTATACATCATTTGGGCAGCGATATACAAATGTTAAAATAGTATAAAAATTGTACAGGTACAAATACACCGAAATAATATGGAAAATACAAGTGGAATCGCGAGAATTCATATTCAAACAAATTACAGGGCTCAAAAGGTCCAAAATGGAACTGGATATACACCGTACACAACAGTATACATCATTTGTATACCCTAGTTCTTTTTTCAAGAAAATGGGCCAGGGCCCTTTCAGCAATAATTTTTTAATAGGCCCAAAGACCAATATATTTTGCAGGTTTTAATTTGTTAAGGGGGCCAAGCCCATATTTTGAAAATTATTATAAGACAGGTGGGCCAAAGCCCAAATTTAATGAATTTGGGTATTTAGCCCAAATTCAAATGTTCTCTTCTCTCCCTTCTTTATTTATTGGAAAAATTACTTAAATACACTACTTTAATTATCTTAATAACCATTTATCCCAACTTATTTTAAAATTTTCAAAAATCCCTTATTCCCCCAATTTAAAAAAATATAAAAGATACATCAAGATTTCCCACCTTTTTTTCACCCAATTGGCAAGTTTTACTTTACCAAAAACTAAATCCTATTTTCAAGCTACCCACTTCCCCATTAACATCCCCAATCAAAATTTACCATATTAATTTTTATTCCTTTTCCTTTTTATTTCCCTACATTGTAGGTGTATAATTGTCTACTTTTAATTCCCCATTCCACACGTTTGCAGGTAAATTTTGAATTCCAGTTCAAATTTTCATCCATATCTATTTGATATTTTGTAGGACTCTCTTTCCATCTACCAAATTTTCTCCTTCAGTCTATTCATCGTGTGAGTTTAATTTTTATTCCTTTTCTACTTTTAATTCCCCATTCCACACGTTTGCAGGTAAATTTTGAATTCCCTTCAAATTTTCATCCATATCTATTTGATATTTTGTAGGACTATCTTTCCATCTAACCAGATTTTCTCCTTCATTCTCTTCATCGTGTGAGTTTACAAATATCATGGAAGAGTGTGGTAATTCCAAACGTTTGTATGATTCTGATGATGAGCTGTGGGCTGAGATTAGATCTAAGAGATTGCATGACCCATTGTTGATAACAATGTACTTGAGCCAAAGAAGAAGACTGAAGAAATCAAGAAAAAAAGGCCAAGAAAAGTTACATCAACTGTGTCAAGACCCACACTTCCTAAGGTATGTGTTTAAAATTCATAATTTTGTGTTTTTGTTTATAATACCCTAAGTGTAAATTGTTGTATGTGTTTGTAAACTGTAATTAACAATGAAGATTGATACATTCAAATTAAAGTACAACCAACATGTTTCTGTACATTTTATAGTGTGTATCAGATTCATAATTTTTGTCAATAATTTTGAGTTGTGTATCACTGAAAGCACACTGTCTGTAAAATTTTAAGATTCTTCAGTAAAATTTCGATTAGTAAAAGCATTATGTTGTTTTCAGTTTTAAGGTCTATAATATGGTAATAATTTTGTGGGTTGTTATTAGTAAAATAAAACTGTGTGGTACAGTTGTGTGATGTATCAGATACACCAAGTCTATTTATAATGTTTATAAGTTCAGTTAATAAGATGTATCATATACATATTATGATTCCTATGTCTTATAATTTTAACTTTAATGTATCATATACATTCAATTAAAACTGAATATGATGGTTGTTATAGAATATAATAGGTGCCAGTTATAGAATGTATCATATACATCCTAAAAGCATTATGTGGTTTTCAGTTTTAAGGTCTATAATATGGTAATAATTTGTGGGTTGTTATTAGTAAAATAAAACTGTGTGGTACAGTTGTGGGATGTATCAGATACACCAAGTCTATTTACAATGTTTATAAGTTCAGTTAATAAGATGTATCATATACATATTATGATTCCTATGTCTTATAATTTTAACTTTAATGTATCATATACATTCAATTAAAACTGAATATGATGGTTGTTATAGAATATAATAGGTGCCAGTTATAGAATGTATCATATACATCCTAAAAGCATTATGTGGTTTTCAGTTTTAAGGTCTATAATATGGTAATAATTTGTGTGTTGTTATTAGTAAAATAAAACTGTGTGGTACAGTTGTGTGATGTATCAGATACACCAAGTCTATTTACACTGTTTATAAGTTCAGTTAATAAGATGTATCATATACATATTATGATTACTATTTCTTATAATTTTAACTTTAATGTATCATATACATTCAATTAAAACTGAATATGATGGTTGTTATAGAATATAATAGGTGCCAGTTATAGAATGTATCATATACATCTTATAAAGTATATGTAATTAGGAATATGATTATANTGTATCATATACATCCTAAAAGCATTATGTGGTTTTCAGTTTTAAGGTCTATAATATGGTAATAATTTGTGGGTTGTTATTAGTAAAATAAAACTGTGTGGTACAGTTGTGGGATGTATCAGATACACCAAGTCTATTTACAATGTTTATAAGTTCAGTTAATAAGATGTATCATATACATATTATGATTCCTATTTCTTATAATTTTAACTTTAATGTATCATATACATTCAATTAAAACTGAATATGATGGTTGTTATAGAATATAATAGGTGCCAGTTAAAGAATGTATCATATACATCTTATAAAGTATATGTAATTAGGAATATAATTATGATGTATCATATACATTCATATAATGCAGTGCATGAATTATGTTATTTTATTTTTTGTATAAACAGGGCATGCATTATGTTATTAAAAAAATTCCGGCGCATCCATTGAGGTTTGGGGCTACTTTCAATTTTGATTTTGTGAATAAAATCAAATTATCTATAAAAGACGAAGGCGTTGCACTGTTTAAGAAAACAATTTTTGGACCATATTTGGAAATTCCAAAATGTAATTTCCAGGGTCAGATTACCAAATGTTTGCTGTTGTTGGAAGTGGGACATGAAAATAAAGATGTTCTGCATGTTCGGCATACAAATGGGAATGTATTGGTGTTTGGAATGAAGGAATTTGCCATTGTAACTGGCCTAAAATGCAAAGGGATGTTAAGANGGGCATGCATTATGTTATTAAAAAAATTCCGGCGCATCCATTGAGGTTTGGGGCTACTTTCAATTTTGATTTTGTGAATAAAATCAAATTATCTATAAAAGACGAAGGCGTTGCACTGTTTAAGAAAACAATTTTTGGACTATATTTGGAAATTCCAAAATGTAATTTCCAGGGTCAGATTACCAAATTTTTGCTGTTGTTGGAAGTGGGACATGAAAATAAAGATGTTCTGCATGTTCGGCATACAAATGGGAATGTATTGGTGTTTGGAATGAAGGAATTTGCCATTGTAACTGGCCTAAAATGCAAAGGAGATGTTAAGGAATTTTCGTATCCTAAATTCACTCCGAGCCGGTTATTACAAAAATATTTCCCGGATTGTCCCAATGGTATAACCAAAAGTCGATTGATGCAGCGTTTTGCAATGGGGAATTGGGAGACCACACAAGAATCGGTGGAAATGGCAATAATATACTTCATCAATACTTTCTTGTTATGCCATCTTGGTGAGACATTCATACGTATAGAAGAATTCTAATGGTCGAAGATGGTAGGTATGAAATGTATCCTTGGGGTCAGATTGCATTTAATAAGCTGATTACATCACTCAGGCAAGACTTCAACCAAAGCAAACAGATGTATCGCTTATTTGGTATGCCTTATGCACTCAACGTTTGGATTTACGAATGTGCATCTACTCTAAGTCCAGACATTGCTGTTAAAGTGGCGAATGGTATTCCGAGGTTATGTAATTGGACAGTGGTGGCTGAAAAGCCAAAATATGAAAAGTTAATGACTAGCATTTTCTCCGAGGTAACATTAATTTTAAATTATCTTTTAATATTGTATCAATAAGCTTTATAATATTTGTTGTAAATAATTGTATTTTTTTATACAAAACATTGTTATAACATTTAAACATTTTAATTGCAGAATACTTGTTCAAACATTGCACCAACGCAAGATGAGGTGGAATCCCTTGATTTACCCGATAGTCAAGAGGTCAACAGAAATGAAGTATCTACGCCACATGTTGGTGCAAAAAAAGTGCATACTAAAGATAAGTCAGGTTTTGAGGATTTTTCAACAAGCCCTCCTGATCATTTATTGAGAAGATCATCTCGTGTATCTGATACATCATCTCCACCACCATCCAAGAGGAGAAAGAATACTGATACACATAAAACAAAGGGTTCGAAGAATCTGTCAAAGCAGTCAAAGCCGCAATTAAATCAGTCATTCTCAATGCCAGCTGAAGAACATACCCCGCCTGCTAATGTATCTTCTGCCCATGTATCATCACAAGTCTCAAAAGATAAGTCTGTATTTCCTGATATTGAAGAACTGAAACAACATATGAAGGAATACGTAAGTAACGATATTTATTTGTTAATGTTAATTCTTAAATAGAAATTTGAATCTGTAATTTTTTTTCAATAGGTCGACAGCAAATTTGAGTATCTTGTGAATTTGATAAAGGCTAATCACATTGAGGTGATGAATTCTAAGAATAGGGATGATGGCCAACAATCAAAGGTAATGTATTTTGATGTGTATTTTCGTTGTGTTTTACAAATTTCATAGGTCATTATGTTACAAATTCATTTAATGAAGGATATGGGCGGCAAGTCTACACCAAACATGGTTGAAGTTTCCGATGAAGAAGGCAATGATGGACACCAAGCTACCTCTCCGATACAAATGGAACTTGATGTTGACAATCAGGTTTAATTTACTTTATTAAATTTGTACATAAAATTCTATAATTTATCATTAACTTAATTTTCTTTACAAAATAAAGAATGAAGATACGTTGAAGAATCATCAAGTAATGAAGGACGTTTCAGAACTTCAATCCCCAAATTCAGATACTCATCATACTGATCAAACATGTGAACACAGCAAGGTAATTATTCGTTTAATTTTAATTATATTATTATGATACATTGCTGCTTTATTTGATAATTATGATACATTACAGTTTAATTGGATTAATATGATACATGTATTGTAATGATCACATATGTATTTTTCCAAGTTACTGTGTATTGTACTAAACTTTTGTATTTAGTGTGTACGTGATACATTCCATTGCAAGATACATATCTATGTGACTAGTTAAATTTGTTTGTCTCATCTATACAATCCGTAGTTTGCTGTTACCTGTCCTTGATACATTAAAAATCATTTTGTGTATAATTATTTGATGTTTAAGGTATCATAAATTGATCAGTACATTTTTTATTCAGGATGCTCCATCAGCACAAACGCCTCATCATTTATTTGAAGGAACAATGAACGAAGATACATCGGTAATTTAATCTTCATGTATCATATCAATATCATATGTCTATCAATATATTTTTACTTATCAGTGTAAACCATGTAGGATTCTACACCATCTGGTTCAATATCTCCGGATACACGAGAAGCCATGAATACGCTTATTGCTGAGCTAGGAAGTCTGCCTACTAATGCAAATCAACAGGAGTTTACCGAAAATCAAAGTTTGCTTTCGGACAGTCAATTACCAATTGATATTCCAATCACAGATATTGTTGTTCGAAGCGAAATAAATACTCCTCATGCACGTATCCGGATGCCTTCGAGAAACTGCAAATCCCCTTATTTAACTTCATTTGGATCAAGTGAAAAAGGAAAAGCGGTCATGACTAATGTAATGCGTCCAAATTTTCCATTTCAAGGATGTGAGATTACAAACCAAGCCCCTTCATATCTGATTGATGAGTTTATTGAGTGGGTTACTGCAGGGCTTCTTAAAGCTCATTCAAAAAAGTAAGTTTTATATAATTTTACTGAATCTGATAAATTTTCAAATTGCAGCTATTGTTACAATTTTGAATAACATATTTTCATTACGCTTAATGCTACAGGAAACCATCAGAAGATAAATACAAATCAAAAGCATCTTCATTGGGTTTTGAAATGATGGATTATGTCGTTGCTTTTCCGACAAATAAGAATTGGTTTTATGCCATGTCTCAGCCTAAGAACTGTTGGACTGATCAGGTAAATAGATGCTTTTATAATGATGTATATGATACATTGTGTTCGTATGTCATCTATACATATCAAAATCATATATCACTTTCAGCAACCAATATTTTTTTTAATTAAATGTTTTTCAAATGCATAATTATTTTTATCTTTTATTTGCAGCACATCGATGTTATTTTTTACTACCTTCGTAAAAAATCAAAACTTCGAAGCATGGATCAATACAGATACACAACAGTCAATTGTTTGTTCAGCACACATATCAACAATACCCATGATAGGTATTATAACAATGAGGCTGATGATGATATTAGTACCCAAGAACACATTGATCGTGCAAGAGCTGTATCAGTACATGAGAGGTCAATAATCAACGTAATGAAAGGTTTTTCAATACCAGCTGGGTTACCATGGCATCTGGTGGATGATGTTTATATTCCAATCAATTATGATGGAGATTTTCATTGGGTATTAGCTGTGGTTGAATTGAATAAGAGGGTAATACGCGTGTATGACTCTTCTCTGGGCACAAGGAAACGTGTATATTCTGACGAGATAAAAAAATTGTCAAGGATGTTACCTTCTTACCTGATTGACAGTGGTTTCTTTGAAAACAATGAGCGGACAAACTGGTCAGTTCTTGATGCATACAAGGACAAACAAACAGGTGTACCTTTAGAGTCACATATTCCTTTCAACATTGAATATGCTGAAGGTATCATGCAACAAGAAGACGATAGCCTGTAAGTATTTTCAATTCTGGTCTACAATATATGTGTAAGCTATTTTACAAATTTATATTACTTATTTTATTGTAGGGACTGCGGGTTATACGTAGCTACATTTGCAGAGTTTTTGAGTGACCAACTTGTTATACCACCTGATACTGATGGACATCTTGCAAATTACCTACGCAATAGATATGCTGCATTGTTATGGAGATACGGCAGTGACAAGGTCAATGGTGGATACATAAGTGACAATGACGATCCACCAAAGCCTAAGGGTCAATTCACAACACCAACTGAAGATGACATTGTTAACATAGATTAGTAATTAGCTGGGACAGGATGAACAAGTTTATATGTTGTTTTGTGTTGAAGACAATTATCTTTTGTGTTTTTCTAAAAGCTTATTGGTATTACAATATTTTATTAGTTATGAATGTTATGTTTTTTCAAGTTATTGTTTTAGAAACAGTTGTTGCTTTACAAATTTTTTAGTGTTTCAGTTTAAGTAATTTTGACAGCTAATTTACAAAATGAAGTATATGACACTTAAGTTCTAATGTGTATGATACATTATTAAGTATTTTTCACTTATACAAATGATGTATATGATACATTAAAGTATAATATATACATGAAAAAATATTGCAGTTATATATTTAGCAACTTGAATTATATGAATGTATATGATACATCATATACATAAACAAACTTAACCCTGATTAATATTACAGTGAAACGCACCACTAGAATGTACTATATCAAAATTACAGTTCATAAGGCTGTACACACTAAACATGTCGTACACATTTGAACAAGTCAAGTTTTGGGACACTAGAATAACTCATGATGGAGTATACACGAAAAATATAACATATTTTTCACTCAAATGAATGTATCTGATACATAAATTACACAAATAAACTCAGCTTGAATTACTGTAAAACTGAAACCCAAACACTGTTGAATATAATATATCAAATTTATAACTCATAAGTATGTATACACGAATCATATAGTAAACAATTGAACAAATCAATTTTTTTGTACACTTGAATATCTCAAAATACAATATACACGGAACATATAACATCTATTCAATAATATTCATGTATACGATACATCACATACACAAACAAACTCCTATATCATTACTGTTACATTGAAAACGCACCACTGTTGAATCTATTTATTTATAAAATTTGGAGTTTAAATTTGGCACATAATTAAACTGCAAAGTCATATATTTGAACATCAAATTAAGTTGTGACCAATACACTTTATTTAGTCAAAATTATAAAGAAAAAAATGGATAGAAGTACCATGAACACTAATGTCCTCTTTTTAAAACATTCTTTCAATTCTCTTTAGGGAAGAAAGTACAAGTTCTCCTGTTATGTCCTTCTTGTCCACACTGCCCACAATAATTATTGTTCACTGTTATTTTCTCATCCGCATTTTTCTTTCTTCGCTTTCTTGGTCGTCCAGCCAACCTTCTGTACCTAGGTGGCCGGACAATTTCATCTAAAACATATTCTGGAACGTTCCAATCATCCTTATCTGGCATTGGAACCATTACAACCTCGTACGTTTTTTCTAATGCATACGGCTTGTAGTAATCAGAGCAATATGGGTGCAAATTGGTAACATTCTTGTGCTTCAAAACTGCAATTGCGTGTGCGCAAGGTATCTCATCATGTTGAAACCTTCCACATGTGCAAGTTTTCCTCTCAAGGCATACAATGTATCTTTTTCCGGCTTCATGAACTGTGAAAATATATTCTGATGATGGAACAACCTAAAAATTTAAGAAGTTAGTGATACATTACGTAATATACAATTTATATATCATTTTAAAAAAAACAATTAACATTGAAAATTAGTTTGTATCTGATACATAAAACAGAAAGTCAATGAAATTGATAAATACCTTCATCTTTGAACTTTTAGATGCGTTTACAATCAATATCTCCTCAAATCTTCGGCCCAATGTGTCCTTTGTATATGACGCTATTTCTCTATTTTTATAGTTCCAACTACCAAATAAAAGTCTAGCTTCCTCCAAGAAGTCTATTATAGTTAACTTACGTGCATCGACAAGGCATCCATTGATACACTCAGCGATGTTCGAAGTCATCATTCTACCTCTGTTTATGGTTGAATGAACTCTTGACCACTTCTCATAACCAGCTTCTTCAAGGTAATCCTTCACCCTATGATCAACCTTCACAACCTTAGCCATTAATTTATCAAAATCTTCCTTCCTGTATGCTTTTGCCATTGAGTAAAATATATCACTTAGTGTTTTTTTACTCCTTTTGAAGCTTGAACATACATTCTTCCAAAGATGCCATATGCATGCACAATGAGGTACGTTTGGGTATACAATGCTTACACTCTTTATGATACTTTCATTTCTATCCGATACAATACACATGTTTTCACGCTCACCAAATGCATTTTTGAAATTTTCGAAGAACCATGTCCACGAACAGTCATTTTCAGTGTCTACAACACCATATGCCAATGGCAATATGCATCCTAATTACAAAGAATATCACATTTAATTTCCCGATACACAATGTTTACACTAATATAATATAAGTTATACATTACATCAGAATTATAACACTCATACCTGCACCATCGAGTGTGCTTGCTGATACAAAAGTACCCTTGTAAGCCCCGCCAAGATGTGCAGCGTCCACTACAACTACAGGCCTGCAGTAGTCGAACCCTCTTATCAACGGTCTTAGGGCTATGAACAGATACATGAATTTATTATCTTCCGTCTTTTGCATCCTTATATATGAATTTGGATACACTTTATTTAGCATCCATATGTATCTCGGCATCTGTTTATATCCTTCTGATGGCTTACCCTTGAGCATTTCTAGTGCACGTTCTCTAGCACGCCATGCTTGTTGGTACGATATCTCAACCCCATACAATTCTCTAATATCTTCAATTACATCCCGAGGTGTATGGATTCTTTTATGATTTACCAATTTAGGGGCAGTCACACCACTAATAAATCCAATTGTTGCTTGTACTTTTGTTAGTATCCTATCCCGCATCGGACAAGTATGTTCACTATTGAAATATCTCACTTTGAATACATCAGATTTTTTCCTGCAAGATGATTTTAATGTCCATCCACATTGGTCGCTGAAGCAAACCAACACATAGCTGTCCAAAATTTTTAAGTGGTTTAATTCATATAAGAAAAGCAATGCTATAAATATAACAACAAGATATAGACTGTTTTGAATTATGTATCAGATACAATATAAATCAATATAAACAGAGAAAAACAAACAGATCATTGAGTAAGCATTGAAATACCTTTTCTTATCCGATCTTTTCACTCGAAAATTGAAGTTGTTCTTTATTTTATATTTAGCCATTACAGCAACGAGTGTATCTTTGTCCTTATACAACAACCCAGTCTTCACTTCAGTACTATTGGAATCAGTTATGTAATTCGTAGCATTTAATTCTGGAATATAATCAATGTCACAAATTCTAGACTCGACCAGAGCAAGAGCTTCAGTATCTCTTTCGGTACCTTCCACGCATACGACTTCACCTGATGAACAATCAAAATTACGTATATCCCCAACAATTTTATCAGTTGTATCAATACAAAGCGGATACATGCCAATTCCAGTTGCATTCTTTTTCACTTCGAAATAAAGTTTCACACCCATGTCGTTTTTGATTTTCAACGGACATGAGCTTCCCTCGACAATGTATCGTATTTCAATATCCTTTGTAACATTGTCGATCTCAAGCTCTGCTAAAATCAACGTTTTCAGATTCACAAATGAAATAGAATGGCCAACAACAATTCCATCAACTTTTGTAACCTTCATAATTAATATCGCTTACCCAAATTCCAGAATGCCGCAGCAGAATTGAGATATTCATCTTCAAAACCTTTTTTTTTTGAATTCTTAGTATGCAGATCAACCTTTAAAAAACTATTTTTGAATTATGAAGCTAATCTGATTTAAAATTTGAATTTACTAATCAGTTATACAATCTGATGACCATTAATTACGTGATTTCAGTTAAGAATAACAGAAATCACGTTAATTAATCCTAATTAATCGCAGCAGCCTTTAACTATGATGTATCAGTTCTTATGTATCCCGTGCCAGAGTGATGTATCCCGCTTCTTTGCTTTTTAAGGAATTTTTAGTAATTTCAATTCTTAAAGGGATAAATGGTCATTTTGTATTTATAATATGTGGTTCCTATAATTTATACTTATTTATTTATTGTTTGAAATAACTAATATTTGGTGGAATTTTATTAATCTCCTAAAGAGCAGTCATTTTTTTTACTATTTATTTAATTATAAATGTTACTACTATTTTACTTATTTTATTTTATTGGCTTTTTGTCAACATTTAGGTTATTTCCCTTAAGTGAACTTGCTCTAAATATTTTCCTTTAGAAAAAATAAAAAATGGAATATATATTAAAACAAATTTTCTCTTTACTTAGTTAAAATTTATAATTTATTTTAAAAGTCATTTAGTCAAATCGCCGGTCAACCGCAAGTTAGCGGGCATCCCGAGGGCCTAACACCTTCTCGGGATGTACATTTGAACTTCGAACCTTTTTCAATCGATTTTTATCTGTTTTTAAATCTTTTGAAATTTCGAAAATTTTTCTTGATTTTATCAAAAATCAAGTGGCGACTCCGTTATTTGGAAGTCGGTTTTTCTTAAATCATAAGATTAATTGATTTTCCGAAACTTAGTCATTTTTCACTATTTTTAACCAAAAAATAATATTTTTTTAAAAGTAAATCATAACATTTTAATCATATAATGTTGTTGGAATTCTACCCTCCTAAATTCTTCAAAGGAACACTATAGACAACGTGTTTATGTTTGTTTGAAACTTAATGATAATCAATTCGAACAACAGTTTGTATTATTTATAAACTTCAAAATAATACAACGATTACAAAGCTCTGTAACCTAAGGAATTATAAACTCTAATTCCTAGAGGAATTATAAACTCTAATTCCTAGCTAAGAAATTATAAACTCTAACTTCTAGCTACCCAAAGACACAAAACCCCCCGGTTTTATATCTTCTAATGTTCTTCAAGTTCTACAACTTGTTGAACAACTCCTACTCACAAAACTCAGATTCTAAATAAGACTCTTGAATAAAATCTTAGACCTTCTCACTTAACTCGCAACACTCCCCATAGTGTTTTGATTTTTTCTCTATGTAAGTGCGCCATTTTTCTGATGAAAACAGTTCCCTATTTATACATCAGAAATTCAGCAAGTCCTTGTTTGATTCAACTTTGTCTTTGCCTCTACAAATCCTTGTTGAACTGAACTTGAACTTCTTCTTGTCTTTGCCTCTATAAAACTCACGCTTTTTTTCCTTTTAGATTATGCCGCCTCCAGAATATCTTGTCTATATAGGATTCCTTCTCCGAAGTGAATTCGTCCTTAAATAGACAACAAAACCCGATTAATCTTCTATAAACCAAACTCGACTCGAACTTCGTCTTCGACTTAGTTTAGGTGTCGTATCTTCAACTTCTTAACTTTGCCATATTACTGCTACAACATAATCTTCTTCAACAAATCTTTGTTGAACTTGATTTTAACAAACTTGTTGAAATCGACTTGGATTAGTTGACATACTTCCACAAACCTTTCCAACAGTTTTCTTTATTAAATAAGAAAACATGTTTTCCTTGATTAGGTAAGAAAATATTATTTTCCTTAAATAAAAAAAACTCTATTGAAACTTATTTCGTCATCGACTTGGCTTAAACTCTTTTTGTATCGCGTTAGCACAACCTATCATGTTAGCAGCACAACCTATTCTACGTACTTTGGCAATCTTCAAAAATAATCAGCACTTCTAACGTCCAACAAATTCCCCATTTTTGAATGATGACAAACTATTCATGCCTTTGTAGCTACACCGTGTTGCATTTCATTGAACGTATGCCAAACTATTCAATTATTTGTAGCTACACTGTATAGCATTACATTACACTGTATGGCATTGCATTGAATGTACTAACATTTAGCATCAACAACCTTGCTTGCCTTGCTTCCCGATTTCTTCGCAGATGACTTCTTAACAGTGATCTACTTAGATCACGTCTGCTAAACTCGTTCCATGATGCAATCTTTGTCATTCTTCAAAATATACATATTCATGTGTACCTAACAAATTCCCCCCTTTTTGATGATGACAAACCATTGCTTCTTGTGTGAATAGATCAATATGTATTGTGTCAGTTTCTTAAAACTCAATACACAAAACAAACACATTAGAGGATCAAGTTAAACCAATTGGGTTATAAATATTACACAAGTATGCACTTTCCCCTTTTGACATCATAAAACATTGTGAACGCATACACCACAGTAAGAAAAACAAATTTGATACTCATGGCCACTAGGGCTATAACCTACACAAACACTTAAAATCAAGAACTCAGTTACTCATGGTCACTAGGGCTATAACCTACACAAACACTTAAAATCAAGAACTCAGTTAGCTATAACAAAGCATTTGCACAATCATAGTAGGTATACATGTCCAGAAACTCAAACCCAACATTAGCATTAATCAAGAAACATATACAACACAAATGTAATCAAAATTAAAGATAGAATCAAGCATTTGTGATGAGAAAATATATTGGAAGTCAAAGGCTAGAGTGGCTAGGTAATATCAAAAGATCGGGCATGAGAGGATAAATAAAAGTCATTTTTCAGCAGCTAAAATATCTTTTGGATTAAATAAATTAGCAGCCTTCTCAATTTGAAAGGTAGCCTTTGTCTATGCACGCTCAATCTCCCTTTTTTTCTCCTATTTTTATATCACTTTAAGGAACTTGTTCAATCAATAATGTACCCTCTGCAGAAACAATAGTTCAATCATCTTTAATTTCAATAGAGTTAGTAAGAGGAACAAATTTTCTTGAATATAAATTGTAAAGGAACATGTTCTCTCAATATGTTCCCTGGACGTGGTACTATCAGGTGCAGCACCAACTATGATACTTTTTGACATCAATCCGAAATTCCAATTTATATGGTTTCCAATAGAAAAACTAGGTTCGACAGATGGGTCTCCCATCAATTCCCCCTTACTAGATGCACCCAAGTTGAGCCTAACAAGTGAACTTTGTTCAAGTGTAGGGTCCCCAAAATATTCTCCCTCACAAGGTAAATCCTCCAAGACTTTACCCAATACAAATGATTCCCCCTAAAAACTAGTACACTCTACTTTCTCAATCTATATTTTATAAGGCACCAAAGTAGAGGTGTCTACCTCCAAATTCATCTCAACCATAGACCATCACATTGGAATAAGACTTTTTAAGAAGATATTTGTTTTGGTGGACAAGTGGAAGAAATAGGTTCAAGTGCATTGAATTTATATTTAATCATGAATAATTGTAGTGAACATACCTTATATATCTGGATAATGCTGAATTTTGTTTCACTTTTGCTAAGTCGTTCTCCCATGCCAGATGCAAATACAATGTTATAGTGTATGAATAGCATGACTTTAAAAGTGGTATAGAGACATAGAACTTAATGTACAAAACCGAGCATATAATTCAAGATTAGAGGGCAGTATACGCAATGTTCATTAGCCACTGAGGGATACTCATGTAACCTTAATCATCCCCAAGTTTCAAATTATTCCTTTTGAAAGTGTTTTCCTTGGCTGATCATATTTTTGATTGATTGATCATCTTAGTGCGCATAATTGTTAGATAATGCATAGGTTAAACCTGTTTCATTCACATGCTTCTTCAGTCTTTTTCTTCTTTTTTTTTCAATTTTTTTTTCACAGTCAATGTTATTCATCCATTCCTTCTTATTTCAAGTGAGAGAAATTTCTTCTAGTTTCAATCATGCATCTGAAGCAACATGCTCATTCGTGAATGTTACCTGCTTCCTCTCACTTTTTATACAAATTCAAAGGTTAGATTTAGGAACCCAGACTAGCTTGGGTCCTTTGTATTGATAAAAAGGATGAATAAGATCTCTATGAGCCCACTTAGGCAGATTAGATTGCCTTTGAGTATACCTGTTCCTTTGAATAGTTTTATGAGTTTCTCTTGCTTTATTTTCTACAGTAACTCTGTATTTCGGACAATTTTCCTTAGAGTGGCCTGAGTTACCACAAATAATATATAAAAAGAATTTCAATCATAGGTTTTTCATACGCTATTCCAATTATTATGTTCCGATATTGTTACCTAAATGTGTTACTATCATGGAAGATTTTGTCCATTTATTAGCTCTTTCTGTATCAGTTTTTATCCTAGATAATTCAAGATTAATTCTCTTAGAATTTTCCCTTTCAGAAGATAGTTCATTGTTTAACCTCATTAGATCTCGGTTACATCTGATTTGGTCACCACTAATTTTTTCTTTTTCATTCCCAGTAACACTTTGTTTCAAATTAGATTTGAGATCCAAAGTGCAGGAATCAAGTTGTTGTACCTGTTCCTTTAAGAGTTGATTTTCTTTCTTGAGATCACAATTAATTTTTTCAAGATCAATATACTCAAACTTTAAACTAGTCATGGAAGCAAGACATTGATTCTTGGTTTTAACTAGTTCTTGTATTGATTCCATGGAAGTGAGTAATAAGAAGGATAACTTTTTCTTAGAGAACTTCACTAGTTTATCTTTTAAATCAAAAAGATTTACCTTCATTCCTTCAGAGTTTGATTAAGGTTCAATTTCTGATTTTTCTATGGCCATCAAAGCGAGGTCCTCATCATTTTCGTCATATCTCTTTGAACCTGTTCCCCAGGAAGCATACATCGCTTGCTCCTTCTCTTTATTTTTTCTTTTGTTTAAAAGTTCTCTCTTTCCCTTTTCAGCTCTTTGTTTTCTCCATTCTGCCTCCCACATATGACAATTCTTAATTTGATGATCAATTTTTCCACACTTGAAGCATCCTTCACTTTGTGGATTCTCTATATTCTTTTCTTTGGTGTGTTACCTTTTTTTTTTCTCCAGAATTTAAGCCCCTTTTGAAGAATTTCTTGAAGTATCTACTTATCAGTGCCAAATCATTATCATCTATGTCCGATTCATCACTTTCAGTTTCTTTAAATCAAAGATTTTTCTCTTTGTTTCCTTCACCTCTTTTGTCAACATTCATCTCATAATTTTTGAGATTTTCTACTAATTTATCCAAAGTCATATTGGTTAGATCCTTCCTTCTCTGATTGGAGTAACTTTTATTTTCCATGATTTAGGCAGAGTCCTTAGTACTTTGTCCACTTGTTCTTCATTGGTGTATAATTTGCCCAAGGATATTAACTCATACAACATCAGTAAATCTGGTGATCATATCTTGAAGTGATTCTCCGAATTTCATCTTGAAGACTTCATATTCAGAACAAAGTCTGACAATTTTGAATTTAAGAACTTGAGTTATACCTTCGTGAGCATTTTGTAAAGTGTCCCATATTGGTTTTGCAGAGGTATAACTAGAGATGCGGTTAAATTCATCAGCTCCTAGTCCATATACGAGAATGCACTTAGCTTTTGCATTCTTTCCTATCATCTTGTAGTCAGCTTTTCTGTATTTTTCTGTAGGTTTAGGAACTTTATTCCCTTCACTATCAGTAATAGTAGGAGTTAATGGTCCATTAGTAATTCTAACCCATAGTTCATAATCTTCAGCTTGAATGAAGTCTTCCATCCTTGTCTTCCACCAAGAGTAGTAATCTCTATTAAATAATGGTGGTATATTGATGTGTTGCCCTTGACCATGCCCAAGAGGAGGTGCAGAATTCATAATGATCTTATCTTGAGTTATTAGACTCTTCAAAGATAACCTGCTCTGATACCAATTGTTAGAATTCTACCCTCCTGAATTCTTCAAAAACATGTACAGATAATGTGTTTCTGTTTGTTTGAAACATAATGATAATTAATTCGAACAACACTTTGTATTATTTATAAACTTCAAACAATACAACGATTACAAAGCTCTGTAACCTAAGGAATTATAAACTTTAATTTCTAGAAGAATTATAAACTCTAATTCCTAGCTAAGAAATTATAAACTCTAATTTCTAGCTACCCAAAGACACAAAAAACCCTGGTTTTATATCTTCTAATGTTCTTCCAGTTCTACAACTTGTCGAACAACTTTTACTCACAAAACTCAGATTGTAAACAAGACTCTTGAATACAGTCTTACAACTTCTTACTTAACTCGCAACACTCCATAAGTTAATATCAAAACTCTTTCAAACCTCTTGATAGTGTTTTGATTTCTCTCCACGTAAGTGCACTATTTTTTCTGATGAAATAGTTCCCCATTTATAGATTAGAAATTCAGCAAGTCCTTGTTTGATTTAACTTTGTCTTCGCCTCTACAAATTCTTGTTGTACTCAACTTGAACCTTTTCTTGTCTTTGCGTCTACAAAACTCACACTTTTTTTCTTTTAGATTATGTTGCCTCCAGAGAATCTTGTCTATATAGGATTCCTTCTCCTAAGTGAATTCGTCCTTAAATAGACAACAAAACGCGATTAAACTTCTATAAACCAAACTCGACTCGAACTTCGTCTTCGACTTAATTTAGGTGTCGTATTTTCAACTCCTTAACTTTGCCATGTTACAGCTACAACATAATCTTCTTCAACAAATCTTTGTTGAACTTGATTTTAACAAACTTGTTGCAATCGACTTGGATTAGTTGACATACTTCCACAAATCTTTCCAACAGTTTTTTTTATTAAATAAGAAAACACGCTTTTCTTAATTAGGTAAGAAAATATTATTTTCCTTAAATAAGAAAAACTCTATTGAAAATTATTCCATCGTTGACTTAGTTTAAACTCTTTTTGTATCGTGTTAGCACAACATATCACTTTAGCAGCACAACCTATTGTACGTACTTTGGCAATCTTCAAAATAATCAGCACTTCTAAGTCCAACAAACCTACAGAGAAAAAAGTCAGATACTTCCACGCAATAACAAGTCTTTCATCGAATTCACAACAAAAATTCAAATTTATCAATAACGAGAAACTGCATATACATTGAGGCAATTTGTGAATGCTACCACTACTTAAATACATTGTAACATCTTTCACTTTGCTATCCACTCTCATTACAAAACAACTTATAAACTAAAATACTTCAAATGTTCAAAATGCAAAGAAAACAGATAAACAAAAAACAGGAATTGGGGGATGATGTTTCAAATTTTGTAGTCATAGTACTTTTTAGCCATTAAAAGAACTTAGACATAATCACAAATACTGAAGAGTTCAACTTTCAAATATCACAATCTCAACCAAAAAATAAAATAAAATAAATCACGCAAATCCCCTCATATCAACCCTCAAATCACTCCACTTTATTTTCTCAAATTTAATTTTTACACAGTATCTTCAATCATTTTACTTATTTAATTCAAGAAGAAATCCCCTTCCCCCCCCCCCCCC
>NC_028644.1:54252851-54275176 GCF_001406875.1 Solanum pennellii
CCCCCCCCCCCCCCAAAAAAAAAATAATCACAAAATCGACCTACATTTCCCTTGCATGCACAAATTTATACAAGAAAACCCATAACCAACACACATAAAAATGTAATTTATTGAACCAGTAATCAAAAAATACACAAAAAGAAGTAAATATAACCCAATACTCCAATTATTTTCCTACATTAAAAGTACACATAATAAATAGAGACCAAAAACAGAGAAATACTACAAGTCTGGAGGAATGAGAAATCAGGTATACGAGTAGAGACAGTTGTATGATTCAAAATAGTAAAAAGTTCCAATTGTTTCTTGGCCCCTCTAGCATTCAATTTTCCGGCCTGATTATTCTCCAATCCCGATGAATTCACAGTCATTGCTTGTCTCTTTCACCATGACACTTAAAACAATCAAAATATTTGAACCCTTATTTAGAAAAGGAAGAAAAAGAGAAAGAAATTGTTGCTAAAAATAGACGTTAGGAGGGGACAAGGGTTTGAATTGAGACACTTTTAACTTTTGTGGAATGAATTTAGTAGCGTTTTCAAGACTTGTTTCAAACTTAAACTAGATGGAATAATATATTACTACTATGTTAATTTGACTTAGGTTCAAATCTACACTTCGCAATTTTTATATGCTAATTTTGGTCGCAGTGAATTCATGGTCTCTTGTAAAATTAAATATTTTATGAAATTAGTAAATCATATGTTAATCAAGGCTTAAGCCTAAATGATGTCGTTCACTTGTCTCAATATACAAAAGCAATAAGATAGAATTTAATTATTTTTATAAAGTAATATTTTGTTCATCTTTACTGTTCATGTTTGACTAGGCATACTCCTTAGCAAATAATAATAATAAAATGATTATTTACTATATCACCCATAAATTTTATATGTACTCTAAAAATTGAAAAGAATAGTATTTAACGATAATAAAATAGACATATAATAGTAAATTATATTTTTTAAATTGAATAAGTAGAAATATACATATACTATTGACACAGTGAACAAGTAAAAATGAATGTAGGAAATACTATATTGAACATTCTTCCACTTTTGAGAGAAGAAATCATGTTCACACGTTTCAAAAACACATGGAATGACAAAATTAATTTTTATCCGTTGATTTAAGTGGAGATTCACGTTCCGTATTACATTATGGATATAACTATTTATCAATTAAGCAACATCTTTTAACGTCCTCTCCCTCCCGTCAAACACACAACTTTGTAAATTCTTATGAGATCACTCAAAAAG
This sequence comes from Solanum pennellii, assembly GCF_001406875.1. Lineage (NCBI taxonomy): Eukaryota > Viridiplantae > Streptophyta > Magnoliopsida > Solanales > Solanaceae > Solanum > Solanum pennellii. Next base: position 54,254,111 of record NC_028644.1, read on the forward strand.
AAAATCTTACTCACTGATTAAGACGGTGATGGCGTATACATTTCATGCTTCTAATATTCTGATTCAATTAACTGTGCAGATATGTGGGGTTGTTTTTTTAATAATTGTTACATTTCTTCATATTGATTTTCTAGCAATAAACAATTTATGGATAAAGACATCCCCGCCGATGCATAGAATTTTTTTTGATAACTTTCGCTACCATAATAACTGTTTGACATTTACCAAAAATCAAGTTACATGTTATAAGTTATAACACAAATCTCAAAAAAAAAAACAAGAAATAAGATCACTTTTAAGAAGTCAATAATGAATGTTATCAGAATCTTGAAGAGATTGAGAAAGGGACCAAACAAAAGATGGCCCTCACATTGTTAAGTTACTATATATTCATATGACTCCTTCTAAAAGGCCTTAAAAAGAAAACTAATGTTGTAAACTGCACAAGTTAAAAATATTCTATCTCAAAATCCAAATTTTGACTTATGTTATCATATAATTTCCAGTATCATCCATCTTAATGGGAATGCCTTGGCTGGTGGAGAGTCCCCAAGACTTACCATCATACTTCACGCCCCCCAAATACTATTGCATGGCTGGACAGAAAAATGCAGAAGACCTATCGAAGTCCAGCGCACAAACATTGAATTTCTAGCAGCAACCACTTATCGGAACAAATGTGTCTGCGAGCAATGACATTGGCTGGCATCTAACATCTTCACATCTCTTGTGGTAGAGCTTCTTTTGTACATAGTATATTAGATAGAACTATGAGGCCTTAACAACTTCTTCGTCTACTACAGTTATTTATGCTTCGTCACATTTGTACCATTGGTTTCTCAAATGCAAATAAATCACATATATAGTGACTAGATTCTAACATTCCTGAATGTCTGACCACTGCAAAAATTTCAAACTCTATAGAAACATCTAATTCATCACCATCAAAAGAAAAGATTCTGTTTCCATATCTTTTTCTTACAATTGAAGACGATAAATATGGTTTCATGTCCAAATAAAAGGGAAATTGCACGTGGCACTCGATCTTTCTGGACATTTTACTGGTGGGAGAATGTTCAAATCACTTAATATGTAAGCAGAGCACAAGAGGGAGCTTTTTGATGGACATCTGTTTCAAAGCATCTTGCTTTTCGTGACAATTTTCAGAGTATAGTTTCTGATGGGATACCAACTAGAAAAATTTGGCTTCCCAAATATAAGAGTAAAGAAATGTCAAAATAGCAGGGAATCAACGGAACAATAATTATAACTCAGTTCTGCTGAATGAAATTGGAATCTTTAGACAGTGTATTAGCTCCTTTGAAGCTTAACCTATTAGGGATGAAGAAATGGATACCTACCTATGTGTAAAAAAATGTATAACAAGGGGAATCAACAGAACAAAAATAACAATTCAGATATGCAAATACAATCAACTGAATGAAATGATAAGTTCCTTAGCTTGTGTTTCAAGAACATCGATTCAGCTTGCAACTCTCTCCCACGATTACTCAAGGACATCCAAAGCTGTTGTACTGTCTATATTTAGCTTTTTAGTAATTGCAGGATTAAATTTGGGCTTGAGTTAGACTCAAGTTAGGTACTAATATGACTTAATTTTTCAATAAATGGGCAAAGACCCAATGCTTTTAATTAAAAGAAGAAAAAACTATATACTGACTTTATATTATTACACACTCAAAAAGCTGAATACAACTTAATTATACGTGAACTGACTATATATGAAGTCCTAAATTTTAAGTAAATTTCGCTCAATATTTTTAGTCTTATGATATATAATTTGCTCGAAACGATTTACATTTGTGATACTTTAAATTTTTAAATCTAATAAGATTTGAAACTTTAATAACCGATTGATGATCCTAAAGAGTGAGAACTACTAGTAGAAGAAGAAAGAAGTAGAAGAAGAGAATTCAATTAATTTCGATATTTGTTTTTTCAAAATTGTGTCCTATTTTTGAATGACCACTTTTCCTAATTCCCCATTATTTTGCTACAAATACAAATAAGACTGGTCAACGGAACGGGACTTACCTGTACCATTCCGGTACCATTCCGATTCGTTCCGGTTCATCCCGTTTCGGTTGCCTACGGAACGGGACGGGATAGTCTGAACCGGTACACGGAACGGAATGGAACCGTGATTTCGTACCGGTGTACCGGTACCGGTTCATCCCGATTTCGGTCCGACCCGGTCCGATTCCGATCCGGTTTACTTAATATATATTAATTTTTTTATATTTTATATAATTTATATTTATATTTTCTATAAATTATATTTTATATTTTATATTTTATATTTTATTTACAAGACACAAGTTATAAATATAACTTATAAAATAAATATTAATGAATATAAGTAATAAATTATAAAGTATAAACTTCAAAAGATTTAAATTTTGAAAACTTTATTAGACTTTACTTGCAAACTTAACAACAAAAAAAAATCAATAAAATATTTTAAAAATAAACTTAAGTAAAAAATTATAGTATAAATTTAAAAACTATTAATTTATACTTAGAAAAATAAAAATAATAATTATATTTTCGTAATCCCAAAAATATCATCCCGTTTATCCCGTCCCGTTTCATCCCGGTCCGTTCCGGTTCGTTCCGGTTTCATTCCGGTAATTCCGGTCCGGTTCATCTCGGTACCGGTCAACATACCGGTCAATAGGTTCCGTTCCGGTTCGGTGAACCGGTTTCGGTCCGTTGACCAGTCTTACCCACAAACATGAAAAATATGCTACAGAATGCATATTTTGAGCCCACTTGAATGTAGTATACAAGCCCAATCTTTTAAAAGCGGGCTAGTAGACGAAGCCCAAACTTGTAACCTGCCTTAAATCTTTGACAAACCCTTTCTTCTCTATACCCAACGAATCCAGCTCTTCTCTGCCTCTTACTTGTATCTGCTAGCGGCGGCAGTGAATCGATCTCAAACCCTAATCTAAACATGGCGACGCCTCAGATTAGTAAAAAGCGAAAGGTATGTCAGTTCAATTTCTCGCTGTCGTTTTAGATCTAACTGAATTTTTTAGTATGGCTTAAATTGATATTTTTTTTATGTGTTTAGTTTGTAGCGGATGGAGTTTTTTTTGCGGAGTTGAACGAAGTGCTTACAAGAGAGCTGGCGGAGGATGGTTACTCGGGAGTTGAAGTTAGGGTTACTCCCGTGCGAACTGAAATCATCATTAGAGCCACTCGTACTCAGAACGTTCTTGGTACATAAATATATATATGTATAAGCAAAATTTCTCTTGTTATTTTTTCTTCATGAAATTAATAGATAAGAGTTACATCCATCAGCTAACAGACTAAATGTAATTAACATTCTATAGAGCAGCAATACAACATAACTGTACCTATTTGTCAGACTTGTGTTTAAACCAGAAATTATACACTTTTAGTCGAGGTGCATGCTGCTAACCCTGACACCACAATTATCAAACAAAAATTATACCATTAGATTTATGTTATGCAATTTTAAAACTTTTGCAGAGTGCTTAACAACTTATTGTAAAGATTCTGAATGCTGTGCGTCGTGCAATGCATATTACTCTGTCTATTTCATTAGCTGTCTTAGTGGATATGTTGCTGAAAATAAATGTTAATTTGTATTTAGATAGATTGGATTCCAAAAATGGAGGTAAAAGTGACACTTGGAGGGATTAGATTTCTCCAGTGTAATGTTATGTTCTGGGGTACTTTCTTTTATAAAAAATACATAATGTCAAAGATGGTACAGGAAAGAATCTTTTTATGAGGAAATGGGAAACATTCTGGGTTAACTTAATAAAATAGGAGAATAGAGGCAACTGAATCATTATCATATGAGCTGGCAGTAGGTGTTTTTCATGGATTAAATTATTAGTTGAGTAATAGTGTTTTTGTGTCTGTATTTTCCAGGTGAGAAAGGTAGGAGGATCAGGGAGCTGACTTCAGTTGTTCAGAAGCGTTTTAATTTCAAGGAAAACACTGTTGAGCTCTATGCTGAGAAAGTCAACAATAGGGGTCTCTGTGCCATTGCTCAGGCAGAGTCATTGCGATACAAGTTACTTGGAGGACTTGCTGTCCGAAGGTCTGTTGCTTGGTTGCACTTGTTCCCTGCCTTAATTTTTCTTTTTTTGTCCGACTTTTGAAAGTCTCATTTTTTTCTGTTGCTTGACTTTTGAAAGCCATCTTTACAGTGAGTGTGCTTGTGCCTTTCTCGTGTCTGAGGGTGACTATAATTGATCCCATCTATTTAGGAATCAGAGAAATATATTTATACCTGATTTCCTATTTTGAAGAATCTAATTGAGGAAATTTCTGACAACTTAAATGCCTCCAAGGAAAACAAGACTTTCTGATAAAGATGTAGTTAAGTACAAACTGTATGGATACAAAATATCTTCGAATATGGTTGTGCGTCTTTTGGGTCCCATTGTGCATCTTTCAACTAATAAAATTCTTTAAGACAATACATTCCTTGAGAATCCGACCTTAGGTGTTGGGGGTACATTTTGAATTTCCTAGACCACTGAGCTAACCTTATTGCCAAGGGGGGTCGGGTAAATACCCTCCTGCCTCCCCAGATCTGTCCCTGCATCTAGGTTTAGTTAGTAACAATTGTATTAGACATAAAGTATCTTTCAATCTGGTGTTCCATTTGTTTGGTTTTCGTGGCTTGAAGGTTCTATAATACAGAGTTTTCTTCATCATTTCCAAAGGTGAGATGATATGTTTTAAAATGACTTTGACTTTTTAATGTTACCATACATCATGGCTATTGAAATCAGATTTTACCACATAAAATATGTGTAAATTAATTTTATTTGTTAGTTCAGTCAAATATTTATGTTGCACGTTTTTTCTTCAAGATTAGGTAATTTGTTGGAGTTCAATTTGCATGACATGATCAAATTCCGCAGATGTCTTCAACTCTTTGGTACAAGTGTTTTACCAAGCTTAACTTTGTTATGATATAGGGCTTGCTATGGTGTTCTGAGATTTGTAATGGAGAGTGGAGCCAAGGGATGCGAGGTTTGTTGGGTGTCATTTTCCTTCTCTATATCTATCTCCAAGTACATGGCCTTTGAAGGTTTTTATATCGGTCTCTTTTTTTTAGGTGATTGTTAGTGGAAAGCTCCGTGCTCAGCGTGCCAAGTCCATGAAGTTTAAGGACGGTTACATGATTTCTTCTGGCCAACCGGTTAAAGAATACATTGATGCAGCTGTAAGGCATGTTCTACTAAGGCAGGTTAGTATCTTGTCTTCACTTAGCTTTTACTGATCTGCTGACTTACTGTTATTTTTGTGCTTGCAGCTTTATTGTTATTTAACATTTGCTGCTACTTTATGTTGTTGTCTATTTACTTTATAGGGTGTGCTTGGTATCAAAGTCAAGATCATGCTTGACTGGGATCCTAAGGGTAAACAAGGGCCTATGACTCCATTGCCAGATTTGGTGACTATTCATCCACCCAAGGAGGAAGAAGAGTTTGTTGTTCCTCCTCCTATGATAGCTGCTCCCGCCATTGAGGTTCTTCCTGTGGCATAAAAACTTGTGCTATGATGTTATCTTCGTTCTTGAGAACTACTGCACTAGTTGGCTTGTGCTTTTTATTTATTTTCCTTTTTCACTGCTGAATACTAGATTTTACATAGTGAACCATTTTGCTCTAGTTTCTGTTATGTAAGATACTGACTGGCAAGCATTTTTGTTAATCTTCATCTCCCCTAATCTGTTGTGACTTTGAAATGAAATTGTTTTTGAATTTCACTTTATTTAATGTAAATCTGTGCTCCTGTAGGGAAACTAGGGGTGTGTTGGATAGGGGGGAGGAAAAAAAAATACTTTTTGGAAAATGTTCTCCAATCTTTTTGTCAAAAGATTTGTTAAACAATTTTGGCTAAAGAAGGAAGTATTTTAAAAATTAGAAAAAGTATTTTTCTAGTTAAAGCAGAGAGCAAGTTTCATTAGTAGAATCAAACCTGTGTCTTTTCAATCTTCCAACACATCCCCATTACCCGACAACCTCTATCATCCACTTCTTATAGTATCTATTTGGATTGTGTGTAAATATTTTTAGGATGGTATTTTTTGTTTGATGTATCAAAGCACAAAAAACAAGAAATTCACATGTGTGTACTGTTAATAGAACTTGGAAAGAGAGGTGTTGCTTTACGTGAATATCTGCATTTCTCCCCTTGATAGATCTTGCTCGTAGCTAGAAATGTACATGAACTTTGAACAAGGTGGGTTCACATTTTTCAAATGTCAAATTAGTTTATTCATGTCGGACTTTTAAACATATAAATCAAATTAAACTAAGAAAATTTATTCACGTTGGACTAGATTAAAATGTTTTATTTTATTTTTTCAGGTTGATTTGATGAAAATATTTATTAGAGGTTAATTCGTATTAAGTTAATCTTATTAATTATGCTTTGAGAATTTTATAGTGTTGTTCGGCCAAATTTACTCTTTTTTTTTTCTTTCAAAATTTACTCTTTTTTTTTTCTTCAAAAAGTGATTATTTTAAAAAATCAGATGTTAGGTCAAAAGGTTCTGAAAGAAAATAACTCCTTCGAGGGAGTAGCAAGTTTTTTTTTCTCTAAATTGTTTGAACTTTTGAACAAAAATATCCTTTAATTATATCTGAACTTCACGTACATCCTTCAACTAACATGTTGCATAAAAATCTCTCTCTAATATATTCAAAGCTTAGCAAATCATCCCACCGCATGTCTAATTGCATATCAAGTCCTTCAAACTAGCAATATGACATTTTCTTGTTATGTTTAAAAACTACAATGGTGTCAATTTTGCTAGGTGTACACGAATGCTAATAAAAACAAAAAACAAAAAAAGCTAGGATGACTCTTTTCCTGTGTAGTGAGTGGATTGCAAGTATATTAGATGTGAATATGAAGTCATATTGTTGCTTCCTTAAAAAGTGACAGTGGGAACAACCTCAAACGAATGACAGTTTGATTAACGATAGATATCTCAAAAGACTCACAACTACCTACAAAGTTCATCAAGTGTAGCTTCGGATCATCTTTGCAGTTTCATCTCTAAATTATAAGCCCTTCAAGTTCAAGAGTTAGATCATCCTACTTGTAATAGTAAACTTTTCTCCCCAAGTCAACAGTGAGGGAACAATAGCCCTTGTGGTACTAACTCCATTCAAGTCGGCCTCATTGTTTCATCATTATAAAAAAGAGTAGGAAGTCTGTTGTGCTAATTTTTTTAGGTGAGCCATTTTTCGTAAAGGCAGCTTCATCACCATCATCTCCGATTACATGTCACGCCTTGAGACTTATCTCCTAAATGCGATATGGTGCTTATAGCCACAAGTGACCTCAAGCTAACCTCATGATATAAATAAACTGATTTAAAAGCGGAATCAAATCTAAACTAATCTAACATATCATAAGAGAAAATCTAACATATTATAAGAGAAAATCTAACATAAAATGCATGCGAAAATCTACAATTTGTGTATAAGAAGTATAAATAGACTGATTTAAAAGCGGAATCAAATCTAAACTAATCTAACATATCATAAGAGAAAATCTAGCATAAAATGCATGCGAAAATCTACAATCTGTGTAAAAGCCTCTACTCACAATAAGTTACTAGGACAAATTCCTAGCTGACTCTAAACTGGCTGAAACTGTAAAGAAAGTATTGAAGAAAATCATTATAGGTCATCAGTAAAACATGAGGACTCACTGAAAGTGGTATTGTGCTTATCAGAGTATATACTAACCGCGACATGAAGAATGTGCATAAAATTTATATTGTCAAACAATAGAGACAAAAAAGTATACAGTCAAGTACTTGAAATGTACCTAGTATGAATAAAATGTATAAAACACGATATTTGAACATGATGAGTCTGTAAAACATGTTGGTTTAATGACAAACTAAACATAACATGACAACTGATGATCTGAAATACATAGTACAAGACCATGCAATATCTGGAAACTTACCAATTTGTGAGAGGTATACTAATAACCCTCATAAACCACCTGAGCTACTTGTTAATGTAAGGATCATGATATATGAGTTAAGATGGATCCACTTGCTAATCGATTCTAGTCCTACTCGGTGTTAAGTAAGGCTGGCAATTGGACAGGATTTTGGCCGGTTCCGTCCGATTTTGGTTTAAATCTCGTATCAGTAAATCAGGTACCGGTTGAACCAGTAAGGAATCGATCTTATGGGATACCAGAACAAGTATCGAAACTGAATCAATTTTTTATCCGATTAATTGATTCGGTAAGATCTGATTCCGGTCCGATTGATCCGGTTCAACAGTTAGTTTCCCATTTTATTTTTTTAATGTGAACTTTAGAAATAGCCGTTGGGCTGGTACCAAAACGACTCAGATTTTCCCGCACCCTTCTCTAACCCCTTAACACTATAAAATATACTCATATTCTTTCATTTAAATCACAAATTCACAAACTATTTCATTAATATCTTACAAAATCTCTCAATTTTCAATGTCTCATAACTTCATAATTATTTTGTGATATTAACTTGGAGTTTGAATTTCAGAGATTTATTTCAATTAAATCGGAAGCTTCAATTCAATCTCTCAATTCCAACTTTGGTTATATATCTACTTTTACGTAGACGTTCGGTGCATTCGTTCCAACTTTAATTTTTGATTATATTATCTTGCTTGTTTTTCATAATAATTAATTATTTTAAATTTGAACATGAATACGGAAAGTAATAGTGATAAAAGACCAATGTCAAAAAGAAAAAATAATAGGGAAGAAGAAGTAGTTCTAGTTCTAAACATTTATCACCTATATTTAGAATAATACTAATGATTGTACTCATGTTGATGAAACTTCTATTATGTCACAACCTATTGAATTTAATTTCAAAAATGAAGTAGATCATGAGACTTTAGATAGATGTTTACTAATTTTGAGGAATAATTAGATGTGGAAGTAGAATTAGATTACGAAGATGATGAGACCCCTACCCCTACTAGTCCGGCTACCTAATTATCATAACAAGATGAAGTCCTCCCTTTACCTACTTTTTCAAAGGCTGTTGTACGTGTTAAAAGCCATAGATTTATATAATACATATAAAACTATGGAAAAAAATATTTCAACAGCTGAACCTTCATCTTGTAGGCCTAGAATTGATGATACAGATAATTTTATGGATAATTATCTTGAGCTTGAATCATACAATAATGATTTTGATTTATATTTCAATCAAACACGGAAAAAGGTTAGGCATGGAAAAAGAGAACTTCAAGCTCAATTATTAGTATGATGGAAGAATCGTGAAAATCAATTTCCGACCCTTGGTAGGGTTGTTCGAGATGTGCTAGCGATTCAATCATCATATGTTGATTCAGAGCAAGCCTTTAGTACAACGAGATTTATGATTGGAGATCATCGATATTCATTAGCAAAGCATAGTTTTGAAGTATCAGTGTTGTTTAGAGATTGGGTCAATACCGAAATACTGGACTATCACAATTAAGTAGCCAAATTGAAGACGAAATAGATAAAATATTTTGTGATAATAGTGATGATGATATGGAAGCAATGGAAGAACAACAACAAAACAAGTTCCAAAAAATGTTTCTTTTGGAATGATACAAAAGTTATTGAAGAGATTTTCAAAAAAGTTTCAATTATTAGTATAATAATTAATATCCAATACCTAGATTAAAGGTCATTCATTTGATTAGTGAATTAAAGTTGCTGAAGGTGGTCTATAACCGGGTCTTCGGTCTGTGAAACCTTATACAATCCGTAAAGTCCCTCGTAAATCTAGGTTCTGAAAAATCTATTTTGAGCCGTTTTTATGGTCGTACATGTCATTATTAAAATTCAAATTCTACAAACTTTAGCGCATTTTCTACAGTTGCCTAAATTTTCTGAAAAAGCCATATTTGAGGTGTTACAATATTTTTCCTTTTGGAAATTTTATCCTTGAATGCTGTCCAACTAGGCATGAAAAGAGGAGAGAAGAATCTAATAACCGATACTAAAAGCTAAACACAAGGAGTGTCTGACTCTATAGCTAGTAAAATATGAAATTTAAAATTTATTTAATTTCATGAATGTACATGTATACTTTAGTCATGAGAAATAGCTGAAACATATGAATCTGAAAGAGTACTAAGAACAAACTATTACCTTATGAAAAGTATCATTGAAAACATTAAATGAAGATTGTTAAAAACAGATAAGTTGGATGTAGAGAGAAGAAGCCATGAACAGAGAAGATTTTGGAGAAGAAGAAGACTTCTGATATTATTGATCAACTAACTTTTCTATACAGTATGATCATGTATTTATACTTTGTACAATTAACAAACTTGATACTTGAAAAAGGAATCTAAAAACTAACTTACTAACAACTAATTTGTAACTTATTTAACTAACTAAATCCTGAGTTAGTTACTAACAACTTTATAATCTCAACACTCCCCCTTAAGTTGAAGGTTGAAATACATTTATCAACCCCAACTTGTCTAATATGTAATTGTGCTGTTGACCTCCCAAAGCCTCAGTTAAAAGGTTAGCTTCTTGATCAGTTCCACGAATATACATTGTCTTGATCAATCCCTTTTGTATTTTTTCCCTAACAAAGTGACAATCAATCTCTATGTGTTTAGTCCTTTCATGAAATATAGGATTTCCAGCAATCTGAATGGCAGCTTTGTTGTCACAAAATGAAATATAGGATTTCCAGCAATCTGAATGGCAGCTTTGTTGTTACAAAAAAACTCTACTGGAACTTTCACCTTAATGTTCATCTCCTCCAATAGTCCCACTAGCCAAATGATTTCAGCTTCTGCTGATGCCATGCTTCTATATTCTGCTTCAGCAGTACTCCTTGATATAGTTTCTTGCTTCTTTGATTTCCAAGAAATCAGAGAACTGCCTAACTTCATACAATAACCAGTTACTGATTTTCTTGTTACTGCACATGATGCCCAATCAGAATCACAAAAACCTCTAAGTATACAATCCTTTTTACTACTCAATAAAATTCCCAAACCTGGTCTTCACTTCAGATATCTCACAACATGAAGTGCTCCTTCTAGATGAGATTGTTTCGGATCATGCATGAACTGACTTAAAGTCTGCACTGCATATGAAATATCTGGCCTTGTGACTGCCACATAAAGAAGCTTTCCCACTAATCTCTGATAAACATGTTTGTCTATCAATTGTGGATCATCTGACTCATTATCATCATGCTTTCTTAGATGTTTGTCATAATCAGATGTAGTGAACTTCATGTGCTGTTCCAATGGTGTGATTGCAGGCTTTGCTCCTGCTAAACCCCATTCTGAAATCAACTCTAATATGTACTTTCTTTGTGTCATCAATATTCCTTTGCTGGACCTCAAAAATTCTATGCCTAGAAAATATCTCAGCTCCCCTAAATCTTTGATCTTGAAATTTTGTTGCAAAATATTTTTTGACTCCTTGATAAGTTGCAGATCATTTCCAGTAATGATCAAATCATCAACATAAACAAGTATCATTACAATCTTCTGGTCTACCTTTTTTGTGAACAAGGAATAATCATGCTTGCTTTGCTGAAACCCAGATTCAACTAATGCAGTAGTGAGTTTTATATTCCACTGCCTTGATGCTTGCTTAAGGCCATATAATGATTTCTTCAATCTGCAAACTTTAGATATCTCCCCCTTACTGCCAAAACCTTGAGGCAGTACCATAAAGACTTCTTCATGAAGATCACCTTGTAAAAAAGCATTGAATACATCCATTTGAAAAACAGGCCAATTATGCATAGCAGCCAAAGAAAGAGCACATCGAACAGTGACCATTTTTGCAACAGGGGAAAAAGTGTCATGAAAATCAATCCCTTCTTGTTGAGTATAACCTTTAGCAACTAAACGAGCTTTGAACCTTTCAATGGACCCATCAACATTGTATTTGATCTTGTAAACCCATTTATAGCCTATGGGTTTCTTACCAGCTGGTAAATCAACAATCTCCCAGGTTTTGTTAAGTACAAGAGCATCAATCTCTTGTTTCATTGCTTGAACCCATCTGTCATCTAGTATAGCTTCACCATAAGAGGTAGGTTCAATAGAATTAGAAAAAGTGGAGAGAAAATCTTGATAAGCAGGGCTAAGATGAGAGTATTGAATAACATGATGAATGAATGAGGAGATAATTTTGTAGAAGGTAGAGAATGAACATAATCAGAAAGCCAAATGGGAGGTTTAGTGGCTCTGGATGATCTCTTAGAAGGTAAGGAAATGGTAGGAGAAGTAATTGCAGTAGGAGGTTGAGAGACTGGAGGTTGAGAAATCGAAAGAGATGGTGATGAAGTAGATGGTGGTGATAACAATGGAACAGGTGATTGTGAAGTGACTATTGGAGGGTTGGAGTCTGGATCAAGAAGATATGATGGAATAGGAAAATTAGACAATAAAGAATCAGAAGAAGGAGAAGTTGAAGTTTGCTTGAATGGAAAAATATGTTCCCTAAAATGAACATCCCTACTGACAAAAAATGAGTGATATTGTAGATCATAAAGTCTATATCCCTTTTGAAAAGAATAATAACCCATGAATGCAGCAGGTATAGCTCGTGGTGAAAACTTGTCATGAGGATTTGGATCAGTGGCATAACATAAGCATCCTAAAATCCTCATATGGACTAAAGAAGGAGGTATGTTGTGGAGCTTTTCATATGGTGAAATACCATGAAGAACACTAGAGGGTAGCCTATTTATAATGTAAGTTGCTGCAAGTATGCAGTCACCCCAAAATTTGAGAGGAATACACCCTTGGAATCTTAGAGCTCGTGCTACCTCTAGTAAGTGCCTATGTTTTCTCTCAGCCACCCCATTTTGTTGTGGGGTGTATACACATGTTCTTTGATGGACAATACCAAGAGATTGGAAAAAAGAGGTACATTGAGAATTAAGGAATTCAAGACCATTATCTGAACGCATGATCTTAATGGTAGTGTTAAACTGATTTTGTATCAAATTAACAAATACTTTCAAATGAAGCAAACAATCACTTTTGTATTTCAACAAGAAAACCCAAGTCATGCGACTGAAATCATCAACAAGAGTGAGAAAGTATTTATTGCCATTGTAAGTGTCATGTTTATAGGGACCCCATACATCCATATGCACTAATTGAAAAGGCTGAATGGTAACAGTATGATGTACTGGAAAAGAAAATCTAGTTTGTTTGGAAATAGGACAGATTGGACAATTACAAATTTGATCTTTATCTAATGTATGCTTGATGGTAGAAATCTGTCTGAGTACTGGGATTGGAGCATGCCCAAGTCTTTGATGCCATACAGAACTTTTGATATCACTAGAGTTAACAGAAAGACAGGAAGAAACATTTTGCAAGCTAGAATTAATGGTTGGTGATGGTGATTTGGTGGAAAGAATGTATAAATCATCCTTGACTTTACCAATCCCCTTCACCTTGCCAGTGTAAAGATCCTGAAAAAGAAAGAAATCAGGGTAAAAAGAAGCAAAACAATGAAGGTCTTTAGTAAGTTGGGATACTGATAATAAGTTGTGTTTGAACATAGGTATATGCAGAACATCTTTGAGAAGTTGGTCTTTGTCTAGTTGGCAAGTCCCTTTATGAGTGATTTGAGCTATATCACCATTAGGTAAATGAACTTGATTATGAGGAGAAGGTGAAAGAGCAGTACTAGATGACATTAAGTCCATAGAAGAAACCATATGATGTGATGCTCCTGTATCAACAATCCAGAAATTAGTTTTAAAACCAGCTAGAAAACAATTGATAGTACCTGCCATGTTAGCTACATTTTCAGGTGACTCTTGTTTGTCAATCAATGTGAGAAGCTTCTGAAACTGATCAGCAGTGAAACCTTGTTCATGGAATTGTGGTGCATCATTCTGACGACTAGCATTGTGAGCATTATAACCATTAACATTTGGAGCATTACCAGTCCTATATCCATTATATCCACTTTGTTCTCTATTGAAATTTCCTCCTCTGGAACCACTAATCTCTCTATCCTTATTCCTGGTGAACTTGAAATCAGGTGGATAACCAATCAATTTATAACACTTTTCTCTAGTATGTCCTTTAAGATGACAAAAATCACAATGTAGATTGAAATTCTTCTTCACCCTCATATTAGTGTTAGCTCTTGAATGTATATCATTTGTACCAGCAGAATTTGAGGATTCACCTTCCTCATAACGAGAAGTCACAATAGATCTTTGTTTTTGTTTAGAATCAGAACCATATCGTGACACAGCAGCTGCAGCAAGTGCAGAAGATTCACCTTCCTCATAGTGTGGTCTAGAATGAGAGCTCTGTGCGACTACATTCAAATGTGCACGTTGACTCTCCTCATGAATGATCAGAGAATATGCTTGATTTACTGAAGGGATGGATGGCATCATCAAAATTTGGCTTCTCGATTGACTGTAATTTTCATTCAATCCTCCCAAAAATTGCATGAGTTTTTGTTGCTCCAGATTATTGATAAACTCACGAGACTTATCACACGAGCACGAAGGAGGTGGAACTAGAGATTCATACTCCTCCCAAAGCTCCCTCAATCGAGAAAAATATACAGAAATAGTCAATGTACCTTGAGTTAGTGTTGCAATTCCTCTGTGGATGTGATAGATCTTTGTGGAATTCACCTTATCAAACCTCTCTTTGAAATCTACCCAGACCTTATGAGCATTTGAAGAATATACAATTCCATTCACCAAATCTTTTGACACAGAACTCATTATCCAGGATAACACAATTGCATTTACCCGTTCCCATTGGTGTGCCATCTGACCTTCATACATGTCCTTTCTGCAAGTGCCATCAACAAAACCAATTTTGTTCTTCCCTAGAAAGGCAATACGCATCGATTTACTCCAGAGTATGTAATTTTCCATTCCAGTGAGAACACAATGAGCTAGATTCACTCCTGGAATATCAGAATTTTGTAGAAAAAGTGGATCAAAGGAATCAAAACTCGAGATGGATCGTGAAGTATTAACATGTCCAGATCCATTGATGTTATCTCCATCAGCTTCTGAAGATGAATTTTCAATCGCCATTGATGAATGAAAGAAGAAAAAACGAGATTTCTCCAGTAAAAAGAATCAACAGAGAGAATTTGAGATGAAATTGATATCAAAAAAATTAAATTGACATCAGTGAACAGCCATTAACAGAGCTCTGATACCATGTTAAAAACAGATAAGTTGGATGTAGAGAGAAGAAGCCATGAACAGAGAAGATTCTGGAGAAGAAGAAGACTTCTGATATTATTGATCAACTAACTTTTCTATACAGTATGATCATGTATTTATACTTTGTACAATTAACAAACTTGATACTTGAAAAAGGAATCTAAAAACTAACTTACTAACAACTAATTTGTAACTTATTTAACTAACTAATTCCTGAGTTAGTTACTAACAACTTTATAATCTCAACAAAGATAAATTCATAATTCATGTAATTTAAGATCAATCATGTAGAAGAAACTAAAATTCATTATGATCACATAAACCCTAGTTCAGGGTAAAAAATCATAATTTGAGATATTTAGATTTTTTTGGAAAAATCAATGGGTGAAAAAGAAGCCGTTTATAAAGTTTTCACATGCCTTTGAGCGAAAACCTACCTTTGATCTTGAGAGAAAAGACTTGGAACATGGATCCTTGTTCTTGTCTTTGGAGAGAAGAAATTGGATTCGAGAGAATGAAGAGATTAGGTTACTTACCAATCACTTAGAATATATGCTAAAACGACATAGTATAAGAATTTAAAGAGTGGAAGAAAACACAATTAAAAACTGCTGAACAATCTCTACGAAGGCATCTACGGAGAGTAGTTCTTTTTACGAACCGTAGAAGCATGTCCATAGAAAATATATAGAATTCTTGAGTTTTGGAAACTTGAACCACGAAACCCTTATACGATCCATAGAGTGTCAGTACTTGTCATTCATAGAATGTCAAGTACTAAAATGCTCAGCGGTCTACGAGACCCAAACTATGACTCGTAGTCCATTACACAATCCGTGCAAAAATTAAAGTAACCAATAGATCGAATCAGAAAAGATGTTATCGGATTGTTGCTATTGGGTTAACATGTTTTCAATGGTTTTATAGAAAAAAAATTATTGGGCTACTGAGTAAATCGATAATTCATTATAACTGTAGTAATTTACTACTTTATCCTTCACAAATATTAAATTTTAGTAATAATTTAATACAACTATAGACACTACAATCTACATAATTAAATATTGTCTTTCTTGATTCACTATATCAAACATTTACAACTGAGAAGTTGTATATTTATTTCATGAGCATTTTTAATTGGGTAAACCAAAATCGAACTGGCAACAATCAAAAATCAATAAAAAGATCTTATTGTTTGTTATTGATTTAGCATATTTAAAAACTGAAAAATTGATGAATCGAACTGATAATACATAAAATCAAATCAAAGCGACCTATGCACACTCCTAGTATTATGGACCCACTCTTAGTTCTCAGACCTAATTTCTGGTTTTATGAAGTCTTATCTACAGATCAGGTTTACGAGCTGTCCATCCACATACGACATGTAAACCTTGTCTGTAGATCCCAATATTCCGCGGACTTCAAAATTTTTTTGCAGAAAATTTTCTGATATGATCTAAGGGTCTTTTGGGATGTTACAACAAGGCACTACAAAGGCAGTGCCATAGCGGGTATTTTCCCACTATGGTGGAATAATGTCAGCTGAGATCAAATTCAAATTACAAATATTTATTGTGTCACCAAAGTTTACTTTAACAATATTTCAAAAAAAAATTGTGATTTCACGAGGTGCGTTTTGAATAATGACAAAATAGGTTGTTACTTCTTCACTTAGCCAAAATCTAATCTATTGATGTTCTAAACCCTTTAAATTAAGATTCATGGAACATTCACATTATGAGAGGAACAAATTGACAGATGTACTACCTAAGAATACTGAGTTCTTGCTTCTAAAAAGTTTTAAACATGTAGCTTATAAAGATTTAAGTATAACTTTATAATATTTTAAATGTACAAACATATTATTGACTCCCTTGTTACCCATACAGTATTCAATTCATATTTATCACTTAAAACTACTTGCATTTTTGAATTTGAAATAGAAGAGCTAAAAAGTGGTGAATTTTAACGATAGTGGAGAACCATTTTTACAATAGATGAATTTGGGGAAAAACAATATGTTTGTTGGTTCATAATGATGGATATTATGAAATTTGAAAGATAATGTCACTAGGTAAAATCTTATTAGATTGACATTACAAATAGGTCACAATAATAGCACGTGTGCAAGACAACTCCCAAAGGCATGCCTCCTCCAACCCACAAAGAAATCATATGGGTCTACCACTTTTACATGATTTTTATTGTAAACCAAAATTATAGACAAACCAACAAAAAAAAGTGGATTAGTGGGCCGTAGTTTGTTTCTCTTTTTCTTGATAGGTTAAAACATCAAAGCCATATATATAAGTAATTTTCTTAGTGTGTCATTAGTGTATTGACATTCAACACATTGTGAATTATCACGATATTAAATGCATGTTTATGATGAATGAACCGAACTTTTCCTTTGGAGTAAAATTATCTTGTCGGTTACCAATTATTTAACCAATTAATATTAGAAGACTAAATACCGCTCACATTTTTTTTTAAATATTGCAATAATTAGGACTTAACTTATTCTACCCATTTAAGAAATATCAAAAGTGTTTCTAAATCAAAAATAGTACAAATTAATAAGTCTCTTTGGCAATAAGTATTTTTTTCTGCTTATACTAATTTTTTTTTTTTTTGAGTAAAACCTATGTATTTTATCCTTTATATTATTCTTTTCTAACATTTGAAATAACTTTCATAAAATAAGATAGAGAGGGATTCAGATTGTGAGCGATGAGTATTCCTCAACTCCAACTCTAAAGCCTAAAGGTATGGATTCGAGTAACCAAAAAGAGTAAAACACGATAAATTTTTTCAGGAAAGAATTAAAAAAAATATATCAAAGAAGTCTTGTCATAAAATAAAACATCTAACCCTTTTCATTTCATTTGTGGGATTATCCTTTCTTGGAAGTTGGAAGTTTATGTTCTTTTAAAATAGGTTTAAGGAAATTTAGTTATTTTAATTTAAAAATTATTTATTTACATTTATTCAATATGTTTAACAACCGCCTACTTTTAATTCTAATAATTCTATCTAAACATACAATTATTTAATTGTGAAATTTATGCTTGTGCTTTAATAGTTGATGTATTACACAATTTAAATTAGTTAAACCAAATGGACTTCTCTAATAAAGGCAAAAACCTAACTATGGAAACAAGAAATTTTAACGAGGTCGGCTTTTGAAAGGATAATATCTAATTGGTTGAAGAAATTTAAAGAACATAATTATTGGATTTTATGCAAACTTGTTTATACAAAACGATAAAGTAGATCTATTGATTTTGGAAGTTTGAGTTAAATCGAATAATTGAAATCAAATTGATAAGATTGACATTAGAATGTTGGATGTCTAGTTTAAAGTTGATTTGGAAGAATTTTGGAATTAAAACGTGTTCATAAAATTTATACACAACAAGTTATGGATCAAGATTTTAATTTGTTCACAAATCTTAATGAATTACTCATTTTAGCTAAAATACTAGTAATTATTACGGGTGGCAAATAGATTATTTAAGCAAGTTAAAATGAGATGAATTAAGGTCTGATCCTGACCAAAACTTGCTTGGACCAAGTTTGTTTAGTATTCTTAAGAAATTTTACCATATTTAATGAAATTAGGAGCATGTTTGACATTGTTGTTACAAAATATTTATTTTTAAAAATACTTATGTTTGATTATTTTTTTAAGTGCTATTTAAAAACAAATAATTACGAGAAAGGACAAATATCAATGTATTTTCAATAATAAACTTATTTTATAGAGAGAAATAATTTTAAATATCTAACATAATTTTTTTTGATATTAATTAAATTAAAATATACGTAGTCAAATTTTCAATCAATATTATACATACATAAATAAGAAAATAAATTAATATTGATATAAACTTACATATACATTGTTGTTACCTTTTTATAATCCTACAAAATGATACGTAAACTAATATCTAAAATATAAAATAACAATATGTAAACATAAAATAAAATTTAAAGTATTACAAAAAATAAAAAATAAAATTTTTGAATGAAATTTAATCAAATTTATAAGATATTTTAATTAATTAATAATAGATATATTAATAAATATGTATATATGAAAAAGATATTTAATCTTGAAAAAAAATAATTTTTTACTTTTGCTTTTTTTAACAAGCAGAAAAACAGTTTTACTGATATACCGCCTACACTTCTCTAAAAAAAAAAAAATTCCTTCTTAAAATTAGTGCTTTTAATATCTCAATAGTAATATCAAACTGACTTTAAATTAAGGCCAGCAATTTAAATTTTATGGCAAACACGTGTATGTAACCTTTTTGAGAGGGAAATCTTTACCTAAAGATGAGGCTATTGAAAAAGCTCTGACTTGTAATGAGAAGTCATATTCAAAAATATAAAATGCATTGACTCAGTGGGATTAAGGAGATGGCTTTTTTTAAGATGGAAAAAAGGACCTTGAAAATGATTGAAAGCCACCCTTCTGTCGATAACACTAAGTTGTTGTTTTTTTAAAATTTTCTTGTACCCTTGTCATCCCATTAGAAGGAAACTTTAACAACCCAATGAACATTTCTTTTTGTACATGGCTTATCTTTTGAGTGGTCATATACATAATACTCTCAAAAACTACTTTTTCCTCCTTTTTTTAAATCATTCTCTACGCATTTCCTTTTTGATTAGATGACATGTTCTTGGTGCCCAAAAATGAAATGTGTGAATGGTAGCATGTATAAATATATATTTGATAGTTAGCTAGGAAGTAAGTTATTTATATAAAAAATTAATATAGTGTTTGATTTACAATTTAGAAATTCATATAACTTATTTATGTATAAGTTATGAGAAAATTATATGCAATATATTATCCAAGATAGAAGGTGAAACAAGGCATACAAAATACACGAATAATTAAACTCTGCACAACTAATTCACGACATAAAATAATATATAAATTCTCTCATATATAACTAATACATGTAGTAGTATTATTACCAGGATAACTCTAACCAGCTATAAATGACCCCCAAGATCTTACATATTTAGGGTAAGTACAAATCCTACTATTTCAAGAGATATTTACTTAAATTCACGCTAGTTTATAATATTATATTTCTTACCATACTTTGGGTATGGGATACATGTGTATCTCGGATACATGGAGTCAAATTTAGTTGTAATTTATTCTAGATACAATGTATTCAAGTGGATTCACATGTATTTGACTTTCTATATCTCACTCACCTCTCTCCTCTCTCGCTCACCACTCTTTCTCTCTCACTCGTCTCTCTCTCTATTTCACTGTATTTAGTAATACAAATACATGTATTTAGATGTGTTTGACTTGAAATCTGGTAAAAACTTATTAATTAGCGAGACAATATATTATTATTTCAAACCTTTAAAAAAATTAGTAAATATAATTATAATATTGATATAATTGAGTAGTTTCTCCATTTATTTAAATATAGGCGTAATCCATCGGTGGCCATCTAAAGTTGACACAAATTTTCTCTTAAACACTTTAATTAGATTTTGTTCATTTTAGACACCTCGTCATGTCCCCCTATATCTTTTTGTCACTTTTTTAACAATCAACCAAATTTGTAAGGTGTGTGTAACACACTCGCCCGTTACATGTCAAAGTGACGAATTAAATAAATACATGTGGCATATATGTCAAAATAATTTTTAATTAGTTAATTTTGTATTTTAAAAAAAGGGCAATCACTCAATTCACATGTGTCATTTTTAAAGCCTAAATAATTTTTAAAAAAAACACTCTATCATATATCATCTTCTCCTGCACCCCT
>NC_028644.1:54275536-54287809 GCF_001406875.1 Solanum pennellii
CACCCCCAACCCCAACCCTACCCCCGATTTCCAACCCCTTTCCCACCACTCGATCCCCAAACCCCTCCCCCATCCAAACCATCTTCCTCCATTAGCCCCACCACTCGAACTCCCTCCTCTCCCCCACCCAAATCGTTTTCTCGGTGAAATTCTTTCTTTCAAATTTATGATTAGTTCTTCACTTAAGACACAAAACTCTCTTGTTTAATCTTTTTCAATTATTTTTCTCTACTATTTCTATGTATTTTTCATAAATCAAAATAATAATAGCTTGATCTAATATAATGTTAGGTTGTTTTTGTTTTAACTAATTAACACCATCAAATCTACTTTTCCATGGAAGGAGTTTAAGTTTTGGGAGATGATGCTTAAAAAATGGGGAAAAGGATGAAAAAATAAAATAAAAATGAATTGAATAAGTTTTTCACGCGTTGGTAGTGAGTGTATCTCACTCACTATGTCATGTCAGCAAAAAGTGTCAATCTGACATAACGAGGCATGACATGAGGTGTTTAGGATGAACAAAGCTTAGTTAAATTGTCTAAGTGAAAATTTGTGAACTTTAGGTGGCCACCGATGGGTTAGGCCTTAAATATATTCTTCTTTGTTAACCCATATAAGTTCTTGTTATCCACATATTGTTTAACTTAAGAAAGAAATCAAACCTTCGTGAATGACATTAGATTTTTAAGGTAATTAATTAACCTCAAAAGCACTCGTAATTGAAAAGAGTCGGCTGAAAACTCATTTGAAGACATGCTCTCTAGATTAAAATGCTAACATCAAGAAAAGTATAATATAAAAAAATAGAGAAGAAAAGACCAATATGACTAAAGAAGATGAAGAGAAGGTGCTGAAGGTTGCTTTGAAACTTTTTTAAAAGAAAAAAAAAAAGAAAGTCGTGCTGCAAAATTTTTAAGAATAGAAGAAAGTTGCTTATATTTTTTTTGAAGAACTGGATTGTAAATTTCATAGGTAGGATATGTAAAATTCACTTAAATAATAAATTATTTGTGGAGTTAGAATTAGGATTTTATAGTTAGACTAAAATTTAAGTGTTGTGTTTAAGAAAATGATAAAATAAAAGAATTAGGTTAACTAAAATTTAATAAAATATTTATATTTTATTTATAAATAATTACAAAGTTTACATATATAATTTAACGGTTTGGTTATTTTTGCGAATATCTTTTAGTAAAATCAAAACCAAACCAAATAATATCGGTTTTAAAAATTCAAAAACCAAACCCAACCAAACATCGATTTTGTTAATCGATTTGGTTCGGATTGCGGTTCAATTTGATTGTTTAACCATAACCATGAACAACTCCACCGACAAGGGGAAACAAGTGGGTGCAATTAAATGACTATTACATTTGCTAGACTTTTGATAAATTTCTTGTTTTATAATTTGAATTTCTTTTTATCAAAGTTTCTTTTTCTTTGTTGTCCAATACACGTAATACGTCTTTAAGGGGTATCTAGAGAATATGAAATTTATCTAAATAGAATCAATTTATGTTATTTTTTCAATATTTTTATTTAAGTGTATAACCGTTTCGAATAATTGAGATAATATTTTTAATTTATGCAAAAAAAAAAATATAAAAAAATTCTGAATCAAACTGAATAACCTTACATGTATATAAATATATTTTATATACTAACAATTTGTTAAATTTAATGTATAATTAATTTTAATATTTTTCAAATATAAATATAACTTAGGTCTTAGGCCTCTGGTGGTTAGAAGATTTTGAGTCTTTTCTCTTTAATTAGCATTACTTAATTAGATCTAAAATTTAAAATTATTGTAGTAGCTACTTTATCGAACAATAAAACAAACCTGTGAAAATAATCCTATTAAATGTTTAAGATCAAATAATATGATAACAAGATTTTGTACTCTTCTGTTCTTGGTGAAGAATTACAGTGTTTCTTCAAGAACATATTCGCGTAATAATTATTTTAATAGTAGTATATTTTGAGGTGATATTTTAAAAGTAATTAAAATTTAATTGTAATGACCTAATTCCTTCGTTAGAAAAACCAACTAGGGAATGAATTGAGGTGATAAAGTTATTTGGTAGTGACTTGAAATTTTTCAACCTAATCCAGATTTTGGACGAAATAGGAGTCCGTAAGATCTATGAAAATCTAGTAATGAATGAGAGACCTAATTATGATTTTAATTACATGAGTAGATAATCAATACGTTAAGAAACCCGTATGACTTTACGGAATTGAATTCGGGTGAGTAGAACTCTCGAAATTGATCTTGGCGTGAACGGCATTTTCTGAGTGTCGTTGCTTGAAGGTGTGTTGTGAAATGGGATCTTGGAATTATTTCACTGGTTCCGTGAAAGCCTCTAGGGCGGGATTTCTGCGGCCAGGGCGGGGCCGCTGTAGCGGGGTGAGTGTAACATCTCGAAACTTGAAATAGCTAAGAAACTAAAAATAATCATTTTTTAAAAGAAAAGGGAAATTCTGGAAAAAAATTTAAGTTAAGAAAGTGAGATTTGGTCATTTTCAAATGTCCATAACTTCAAGCTCAAAACGAGTTAGAGGTGCTTCTGGGTATGGGTGGAAAGATCTTGGATAATCTTTCCAACGCCGCCGAGTTTGCGGAATTTCGATATTGTAGTGAGTTATGCCTCTCGGAAGTTGGATTGCTGCATTGAGAAAAGTCTCAATCCGAATTTAGGGAAGGACAAACTAGTCTTTTCACCGATTAATTTCCTATTTCATTTTTGGGGTTTATTGGGGTAAAAACAAGTCTTAGATCAGTTTGAAGAAGTTAGAATTACGCTTAGGGCTTGGAGAAAAGAGAAAAGAAGAAAGAAAGGGAGAGAAGTCAAGAATTCGCCAAGAACGTCAAGCTTTGCGAGTGAAATTCGCTGGGGGTGATCCCTATCATGGTATGTGAGATCCTTTAGTGTTGGTCAGTTCAACCACACACCAAACTTGTTTCAATTCAGTGAGTTTTAAATTGGATGAATGATAAAAAGTAAAGTTCTTGAAGACCATTGTTGAATTCTTGTTGGTTGAGTTGTTAAATGCCTACTGTTGATTTGATTCGTGTTTCTGGGTTTTGTTTAAGTTAAATCTATTGACCATTGAAGGTTCTAATGATCCTAAGTGTTTAGGGAAAGAACCATGGCAGTTTAAAGGGTTTAGAGATAAAAACGGAGGAAAAAAGTCAATAACGCCTGTTCGTAAGGCCTTAGGGCGCTGCGCCTCCCGTAGCCCCGCAGGACAATCTTTGTCCTTAGGCATTTGGGGTACCACACCATCCAAAGCGCCCCAACTTGGCCTCTGAAGTTTGGGGCCTGGCACCCCACCCTCTCAGAGAGCCAAGGACGCAAGTTCATCCCATTCTTCCCCCATCTTTTCGAGCTAGTTTCTAAGTGATGTACCTACATTTTCTAGTTGATTCTAACACTCTAAGGTACGTCTAAACATCATGAAATCATCCATAAACATGATATAATGAACCTTGAATCCATAATTCAATCCAAGGAAAGTTAAGATCAAAGCCAAGGAAGTTAAGAGTCAAGTCCAAAAGTTAAGAAGTAAGTCAAAGCAAGTTCTTAAAATTTTTCAAGAGTCTTTAGCAATATTTTTAACTTTGTTTTAAGAATCAACTTTCAAGCTAAGTGAAGAGTAAAGAGTTGAACTTATTCCTTCAAAGAGATATATGGGGACTATGTATTCCGGATGAAGTTTAATAGAAATGTTTTTCATATTTGAACAAGAACAGAAACTGAGTTTTCCAAATAGCTTTCGGGTTAGTTTTTAAGAAAAGAGTTATAGCTTTATAAAATGAAGCAAGCAGGGAAATTGAGATTTTCAAGATAGCCTTTGAGCTAAGTTTTTAGCATTAATCTCAAATCATAGAAGAAGTATGTTTTAAAATATAAAAGCCAGTATATTTTTGGAGTAGTATTGAACACCATAAAACCATGTAGCCACCATGGGTAGAAAAAGTTCATACTTTTTAGATAAACCCTTTTCACAGTAGACTAGTGAATCCATTAGGTCCTATACCTTTAGCCGTGTATAGGATGCGCTGGCAGCATGAGGTAGATCATTGTATCATCACTATAGCTCTTAAGTGATGGTTGTTGGTTAGGAAAACTCCCTCAGAACTTAAATGTGTATATATATGTATATATATATATATATGTATGTATACATCATTTTATTTGTATTTTTTACATACATCTCAGAGTTAATTGTATTCTTCTATACATTCAGAGTTTACAATATGTTTTCAAACAACTTTTCTTTATATTGCACTTGCTTTTAAATTGCTTTATATCGCAATGAGTTATTTATACTGAGTTATGTTATTCATGAGTTGAGCAGAACCAAGGTAAGTGTTCCTTCTTACTCTATTCAAGCTTAAGTTGTTTTAGCAATCTAACTCGCATACTAATACATTCAATGTACTGAATTCAGTTGGCCTGCATCGTATCATGATGCAGACGCAGGCAACGAGGATCGACATCCAGTGCAACGTTAATCCAGTTGAGCACTCCAGAGTCAATTGATGAGCCTCCTTGCATTTTGGAGGACTCTTTTTATTGCTTTAGTATTTTCTTAATTAGGATGTCGTGGGGTCTGTCTCAACATCCATCTCAGTTTTAGAGGCTTCATAGGTACATAGTCAGATTTTAATCCTTTAGTCTTTTCATTATCTTTCTATTTGTTAAGACTTTGATTGCCACTTTTAGCTAGTTGAATGTTTAATCTTTAAAACATTCTTAGTTTTACTAGTTAGTTGAGTTATTGATCTATAACTATGTGTTTTGTCTTCCGATGAGTTAATTAAGCCAAGACAATGGTTCTTTGGAGGCTAACAATGGTCTTCGAGAGCTACTCCCGCCCATGGTGTAGGCTTGTGGCATGAAAAACTTGGTATCAGAGCACAAAGTTCAAGATTCCTAGGGAGTCTATAAAGCCGAGTCTCTAGATTCCTAGTTATCGGTGTGAAGCGCGCCACATCTATAATTAGGAGGCCGTAACATCTAGGAAATCCTTCACTTCTTTCACACTCTTTTTGTGCATTAATAGAGTTTATCTCTAGAAGTTTTTCTCTAATCCGTGCTTGCGCGTATTTCAGATAAGCATGCTTCCACGAAAAGCAGCCCGATGTCGTCTTGCTATGAGAAACGTCAAGATCAAGGGGGTACCTAATGAACCAAACGTGCAACCTCAAGACGATATGTTGAATTCCGAGAGACTATCCGTATGTTGATTCAAGTGATAACTAATCGAGTTAGGAAGAAAAAAGGAGATATACAAGAAGAGGTTGATACTTCGATGATTTGTGAATTCTTGAGAATGAATCTTCCAAGTTCACGGGTTAAAGCACTACTGATGATCCAGAGAATTTCATTGAAGAACTTAAGAATGTGTTTTATGTCATGCATATTGAGGATGCTGAGAGAGTTGAGCTAGTTGCATATCAAATGAAAAATGTTGCTAGAACTTGGTTTGATCATTATAAGGAGGGTAGAGAAGAGGATGCACCACATCCAAGTTGGGTCTATTTTGAAGAAGCTTTCTTGGGGCATTTCTTTCCATGGGAATTGAAAGAGGTTAAGGTACGAGAGTTCCTTACACTCAAATAGGATTTCCTGAGTGTGCATGAGTATGGTTTAAAGTTCACCCAACTATGTCGTTATGCTCAAGAAATGGTTAAAGACATGAGGAGTAGGATGAGTTTGTTTGTTGCTGGGTTGGGTCATTCTTCAAGCAAAGAGGGTCGGGAAACAATGTTTATTTGGGGCATGGACATTTCAAGGTTGATGATCTATGTCCAGCAGGTAGAGGAGGAAAATCTAAGGGACAGAGAGGAGTTCAGGAACAAAAGAGCTAAGATAAGGAATGAGTCTGGGCAACAAAAGAGTAACGCCAACCGGTCATCCTTCCAACAGATGCAGAAGGGTCCTACTCTATCATCTGTTAGAACACCTCCACCTAAGAACACGTGTGAGTAATATGGTCAGAGTTCTAGGGTTAAACCTTCTTATTCACAGGGTAGTGTGGCACAAGGAGGTGGCAAGCCTTCTACCTGCCAAGTGTGGTAGAAACCACTGCGGTGTTTGTCGTGAGGGCTCCGTTGGTTGTTTCAGGTGTTCTAAGACCGGGCACTTCATGAGAGAGTGTCTAAAGAAAAAGCAGGGAAATGATAGTGGGGACAATAGTGCCCAATCTTCATCAGTTTCTCCACCAGAAAGGGTTGCACCTAGGGGAGCTACTTCTGGTACTGGCGAGGGAATAAACCCCTTGTATGATCTCAACAATCGCCAAGAGCGTAAAAACTCGTCAAATGTTGTCACTGGTATGATTCAAGTTTTTGACTTTACTGTCTATGCATTGCTAGACCCAGGAGCAAGTTTATATTTTGTAACTCCATATGTTATCATGAACTTTGATATTATTCCTGGGCAACTTAGTGAATCATTTAGTGTTCCTACACCTATTGGAGAGTCTATTCTAGCATAAAGAGTCTATCGTGATTGTCCTATTTCCATCAATAACAAGAACACCATGGTTGACCTAGCTGAGTTAGACATGGTAGATTTTGATGTCATTCTAGGAATTGACTGACTTCATTCTTCTTATGCATCAATAGAATGTAGAACTCGAGTTGTCAAGTTCTAGATTCCTAATGAGTCAGTCATAGGGTGGAGTAGTAGTTAAGCAGTGCCTATTTTATTTCATACCTTACCGCGAGAAAGTTAGTTTTGAAGGGTTGTATCTATCACTTAGTCCGAGTTAATGACTCAAGTGTTGAGGTACCCCCATCCAGTCAATTCCTATAGTAAAAGAGTTTCAGAAGTCATTCTTCATGATATACCCGGAGTCACTCATGAGAGAGAATAGGCTTCGGGATGGACATCATTCCAGATATTTGTCCTATCTCTATTCCTCCATATAGAATGGCACCAGCACATTTTAAAGAACAGTTGAAAGATCTGTTAGATTAGGGTTCATTTGACTATGTTGCTCACCTAGGGGCGCTTCGTCTTGTTTGTGAGAAGGAAAGATAGTTCCTTTAGGAAGTGTATAGACTACCGCCAATTGAACAAGGTTACCATCAAGAATAAATATCCTCTTTCAAGGATTGATGATTTTTTGAACCAGCTTCAGGGTGCTTCCTGCTTCTTGAAAATTGATCTTAGATCAGGCTACCATCAATTCAAAGTTAGGAAATGTGATATTTAAAGACAACATCTAGAATCAGATATGGGCATTATGAGTTTTTGGTCATGTCTTTTGGGTTGACCAATGCACCTGCAACATTCATGGATCTTATTAATAGAGTCTTCAAACCTTATCTAGATATGTTTTTTATCGTCTTGATTGATGACATACAAATCTATTCAAGGAATGAGGAAGATCATGCTAGCCACCTCAGAATAGTCTTTCAGACTTTGAGATATAAGGAGTTATATGCTAAGTTCACAAAATGTGAGTTTTGTCTTAAATATATGGCAATCTTTGGCTACATAGTTTCCGATGATGAAGGTAGAGTTGATACCCAAAAGATAGAAATAATTCAAACTTGTTCTAGACCCACGTCTCCAACTAATATAAGGAGTTTTTTAGATTTGGCTGGCTACTATAGAAGGTTTGTTGAGGAGTTTCGTCTATCTCATCTCCTTTGACCAAGCTGACTCAGAAGACATTTAAGTTTTAATTGTTTGAAGCTTATGAGAAAAATCTTTCAGGAATTGAAAAATAGGTTGACTATTGCTCCGATTTTGACTACATCGGAAGGTACTCAAGATTTTATGGTGTAATGTAATGAATATAGAGTTGGTTTGGGTTGTGTTATAATGCAAAAGGGCAAGATTATAGATTATGCCTCCAGTCAGTTCCTCATAAGAAAAATTATCCAACCCATGACTTAGAATTGGATGTTGTAGTTTTTACTTTAAAGATATGGCAGCACTACTCATATGGTGTTCATGTTGATATATTTACTAATCACAAGAGCTAACAATATGTGTTCACCTAGAAAGAACTCAATCTCATACAGAGGAGGTGCTTAGAATTACTCAAGGATTTTGATATGAGTATTCTTGGCCATCTAAGTAATGTTAATATGGTTGTTGATGCTTTAATCAGGTTATGTATGGGGAGTATCACTTATGTTGAGGAAGAAAAGAGGGACTTAGCCAAATATATACATAGACTTTCACGCCTGGGAGTCAAACTTATGGATTCCATAGAAGGATGAATAGTGGTGACAAATAGGGTCGAATCATCACTAGTGTCAGAGGTGAAAGAAGAACAAGACCAAGACCCCATTTTGCTTGAATTGAAGGCAAATGTTCATAATCAAAGAGTATTAGCTTTTGAACAAGGTAGAGATGGTGTGTTGAAGTATCAAGGTAGGTTGTGTGTATTAATAGTGGATGGGCTCCAAGAGAAGATCATAGAGGAAGCACATAGCTCCAGATAATTCTTCCATCTGGGTTCCACAAAAATGTACCGTGATTCGAGAGAGGTATATTGGTGGAATGTTATGAAGAAACGTATTGGAGAATTCGTTGTCAAGTGTCCGAATTGCCAGCAAGTGGAAGTGGAACACCAAAGGCCTGGTGGTTTAGCGCATAACATAGAACTTTCGGAATGAAAGTGAGAGATCATTAATATGGACTTCATCACAGGGTTACCAAGGTCTCGCATGCATCATAACTCAATTAAGGTGATTGTCGATAGAATGAAAAAATCAGCCCACTTTTTGCAAGTAAATACTACTCATTAGGGAGAGGATTATGAAAATTTATACATTCAGGAGGTGGTGAGACTCCATCGAGTCCCGATTTTGATTATTTCATATAGATGTGCACAATTTACTGCATAGCTCTAAAAATCTTTCTAGAAAGGTTTGGGTTCAAAGGTGAACTTAAGTAATGCTTTTCATTCTCAGATGGATGGGCAAGCAGAGCGTACTATCCAGACCCTAGAAGATATGTTGAAGGCTTATGTGATTGATTTCAAGGGGAATTTGGGTGATCACCTACCTCCCATCGAGTTTGCTTACAACAATAGTTATCATTAAAGCACCCAAATGGCTCCACACGAATCTCTTTATGGGAGGAGATGCAGATCTCCTATTGGATGATTTGAAATTGGTGAAGTAGGGTTGATAGGACCAGATCTAGTTCACCAAGATATGAAAAAGGTTAAGGTGATTCAAGAGAAATTGAAAATGGCACAGAGTCATCAAAAATTCTAGGGGAAGGTCATTGGAGTTCGAAGTGAATTGATTGGGTATACTTAAGCGTTTCACCCATGAAGGATGTCACGAGGTTCGGTAAGAAGGGAAAACTTAGTCCCCCGGATATTGGATCTTATTGCATAGACAAAAAGATTGGCAATATAACTTATGAGTTAGATCTACCACAATAGTTAGCAGCGGTTCATGCGGTGTTTCACATATCTATGTTGAAAAAGTGCATGGCAATCCTTTATTGATTGTACCAACTAAGAATGTTGGTATTGAGGATAGTTTATCCTATGAGGAGATTCCGGTTCAGATTTTAGATCGCCAATTCCGCAAGTTGAGAATAAAGAAGGTCGCATCAGTAAAGGTCCTGGAGGAACCAATTTGTTGAAGAAGTACTTGGAAAGCTGAAGAGGATAAGAAGAAAAGATATCCACAGCTCTTTGAATCCGAAGGAGATGCAGATCAAAGTATTAATTCTCTTCTTAGTACTATATAAACTATGAGTAATCATGTTGTTACTTGCTTTTGATTGTTGAGTATTGAACTTGAGGTTATTCTTCTTAGCTTAGTGAAAAAAATCTCATTCGAGGGCGAATGTTCCGAAGAGGGAGATATTGTAACATCTTGCAAGAAACTAAAAATAATCATTTTTGGAAAGAAAACGGAAATTTTGGGTAAAAAATTCTCAAGTTAAGAAAGTGAGTTTTGGTCATTTTCAAATGTTCATAACATCTAGATAAGGATGATTTAGAGTTGCTTCTAGGTATGGGTGGAAAGACCTTGGAATAATCTTTCCAACGCCACTGAGTTTGCGCGATTTCGATATCATATGAGTGAGTTGTGCCTCTTGAAAGTTGAGTTGTTGGATTGAGGAAAGTCCCAATCCGAATTGAGGGAAGGGCAAACTAATATTTTCACTAATTAATTAACTATTTTATTTTAGGGGTTTATTGGGGTAAAAAAAAAGTCTTAGATCAGTTTGAAAAAGTTAGAATTACGCTTAGGGCTTGGAGAAGAGAGCAAAAAAGAAAAAAAGGAGAGAAGTCAAGAATTCGCCAAGAACGTCAAGCTTTGCGAGTGGAATTCGTCGGTGGTGATCCTATAAAGGTATGTGAGACCTTTTAGTGTTGGGTCAGTTTACCCACCCACCAAACTTGTTTCAATTAAGTGATTTTTGAAATGGGTGAACGATAAAAAGTGAAGCTTGTGAAGACCATTATTGAATTCTTGTTGGTTGAGTTGTTGAATTCCTATTGTTGATTTGATTCGTGTTTCCAGGTTATTTTTCAAGTTAAATTTATTAGGTATTGAGGGTATTAATGATTCTAACTATTTGGCGAAAGAACCATGAAAATTTAGAGGGTTTAGAGATGAAAAACAGAGGAGAAAAGTCGAGAACGCCTGTCCGTAGGGCCTTGGGGCCCCGCGCCTCCCATAGACCCACCAAAAATTTCTCTCCTTAAGGCTTTGGGGCTCCGCGACAGCCGAAACGCCCCAACATGGCCTCTGAAGTTTGGGGCCTGGCGCCCCACGCCTCTCAGAACACCGCAGACGCCAGTTCACCCCATTCTTCCCCCATCTTTTCGAGCTAGTTTATAAGTGATGTGCCTACGTTTCCTAGTTCATTCTAAAACTCTAAGATAAGTCTAAACATCATGAAATTATCCATAAACATGAGATCATTAACCTTGAATCCATAATCCATTAAGGAAAGTTAAGATCAAAGTCAAGGAAGTTAAGAGTCAAGTCCAAAAGTTAAGAAGTAAGTCAAAGCAAGTTCTTAAAAGTTTTCAAGAGTTTTTAGCAATATTTTTAGCTTTTGTTAAGACTAAAGTTTCAAGATAAATGAAGAGTAAAGAGTTGAACTTATTCCTTCAAAGAGATATATGGGGACTATTATTCCGAATGAAGTTTAAAAGAAATGTTTTTCACATTTGAACAAGAACAGAAACTGAATTTTCTAAATAACTTTCGGGCTAGTTTTTAAGAAAAGAGTTATAGATTTATAAAATGAAGCAAGCAGGTAAACTGAGATTTTCAACATAGCCTTTGAGCTAAGTTTTAGCATTAATCTCAAATCATAGAAGAAGTATGTTTTATAAATATAAGAGCAGTATATTTTGGGAGTATTATTGAGCACCGAATAGGGTATGAGCATGAGTTTAGATAACTCACATCTCCATAAAAAATCATGTAGACACCATGGGTAGAAAATGGTCATACTTTTTAGATGAACCCTTTTCACAGTAGACTAGTGGATCCACTAGGCAGTTCAAGTCCTATACCTTGGTCGGGTATAGGATGCACTGGCAGCGTGAGGTAGATCGTTGTATCATCACTATAGCTCTTAAGTGATGATTTTTTATACATATATCTATAGCATTTTATTTGTCTTTTTTAAATACATCTCAGAGTTAATTGTATCCTTGTATACATTCAGAGTTTACAACATGTTTTCAAACAATTTTTCTTTATATTGCACTTGCTTTTAAATTGTTTTATATTGAAATGAGTTAGTCATACTGAGTTATGTTATTCATGAGTTGAGCAGAACCAAAGTAAGTGTTCCTTCTTACTCTCTTCAAGCTTAAGTTATTTTAGCATTCCAACTCGCTAATACGCTCAAACTTACTTCTCAAGAACGAAGTAAAGCGGTTGTGTCAAGTAAATAACCCAACTAGTGAGGTTGGGATCGTTCCCACGAGGAAAATAGTTTAGACTTAACTTCAATCTATTATTACTATTGTTCAGTCAATTACTTCCTTGAAAAGAAAAAACGATAAAAGGGTGGTTTTCTATTTCTAAATAAATGAAAATAACTAGCGAAATTGAAGGAGACAACTAACAGCTTCAAATGTTGGAGTTTAATCAATTAATAAAAGTAACTAGGGTTTACGTGTTCCCCACAGGTTCATAACTTGATAATTTCACTACAAAATTTCACTCCGCACCTTGGTCCGGCTACATGTGTTGCTATACTAACCCTTATCTTTACCTCATATTAAGCATCGTATTCGATATTT
>NC_028644.1:54289165-54289806 GCF_001406875.1 Solanum pennellii
CATGAGTCAAAGTACACAATACCCAAAGTTGGGTCAGAGCCATAAAAAGGGTTGTTTACTGCATTAGCCACCCTCAACTTATGCTTTGGCATAAGCTGAGGTGCACATGTAGGGACCAGGGCCAACACATTATTCTCAGAAAAGATCAGTTAGGGTGAAAAAGAAAGGTCTATTTTAAGCTCAAATCATTTGGATCAAAGAAGGATAGATTTCATTTGGTTTTCTTTTATTTAGGCTAAAAATGGGCTATATTGAATAAGGGCCTATGATCCTTTCCTAATTGTCTATTACAGCTTACTTTTAGCAGGACTAACCAGGCAAGTTCTAGCTCAGTATAAATAGTGGACTATCCAAATCTTACTCACACTCACTTGACATCTCATTACTCTACCAGATTATCAGACACCTAGTTTGAATTTTAGACTTAGGGTCATGCAGTGGTGTACCTCTATGTCATGCTTAGAGTCACACATTTATCAATTACTATGCCTAGTCATGCATCATTTTCCATTTTATCAGGATATCATTTTAGACATCATGCTTCAGAATTAAACTATGTACACAAGATATAGACATGCCAGTTCAACAAAAAAAGTAATCAGTCTCTTGGGGAAAAAGAACACAGGCAAGAAAACCCCAAA
>NC_028644.1:54290066-54299454 GCF_001406875.1 Solanum pennellii
GCTATCTCCACATTTCTGGAGCTAGACGCCCCAGCAGCTAACTCTACTGCTCTCATCTGACGCGCCTCCTCATCAGCAAGCGAGGCTCTCCTCGCAGCCTCCATCTCATGGCACTCCTTCTTCCGTGCTCGAGCTTCATCCTCCTCTCGACCCCTACGTCCTCTTGGCATGCTCTCGAGGGGGAGGTGGTGGAATCTCAGAAGTGGCGAATAGGGTCACCATCACTGTGTCTTCAGCAGGCTCTGCAGAAGGGGCCTCAGACTCAGGCACCCTAGCCTCTAAGATCATATCAATATCTGCGCGAAGACTGTCGACCGCAGCCTGAAGGGTCGACACATCCACCGGAGGGGCTGGACGGGCTAGCACCCGCAACTCAAAAGCGTCCAAGCGCTGATGAACCTCAGCGATCTTCTGCTCTGTGTGCTGGACCATTCTCCGCTCCAAGCGCTCTTCTGCCTCAGCAATAGACCTCTGCATCCAAGGCTGGATGTGATGCAGAAGTGTAGCCATCTGTGCCTCTAATTTCTGGACCCTAGCAAGCGGGACCAGAGCGGGGAAAGGGGATGAGCGAGAGGAGCTCGGGGCAGTGCTACTACCTAGGATAGACTCGACCGGGGTAGTGTCAGTGGAGGCCGCCTGCGTAGCCGTGCGGTCCTGTGCTACCGTATCAGCCAGATTGTCACCAAGTGGAGGAAACTCTGAACGGGGCCCTCTGCGTGGAGCCAACTCATTGGCCTCATCCCTGATGATGCCGATATCAACAGTGCCCAGCGGGGTCTTGAGCTGATCAACGTGCCATATAGGCACACCTGCGGACCTACATAGAGAAAATATCATGCAAGGGAAAGGTAAGTAGTTGTGACCTTTAAAGCCCTCTCGTGCATGACTGCCTGTAGAAGCCAAGCAAAATCTACCTCAAACCCGGCTATCATCGCCGCTATTAGTACTGCTCGGTCCCATGTGACTATATTATCAGCGGCTGTGGGGGAAAGGCAGTGGCGGACAATCAACCACAAAAACTTCGCCGTGAAGGTCAGGTTGGCCTTCTTGATGGCTCCCTTCGGCTCGGTCACCCACACACCACCTTCTCCATCAACGGACAAGTGCAGGGCCATCCACCTCTTGGTGGTCTCTCTCAGCGATGACTCACGCAGGAATTGGCCATCTTTGACAATCTTCCATCGGTAGTCAAACTCGGCGGTGAGAGGGGTCCGGTTGGCATCAACATTCTCGCCGTATAGATACCGGCGGATGGCAGGCAGGGAGATATCAACCTGAATGTCACGTGCTCGGACCTGCTCCAGTGGGGCTTGTTTAGCGGGGGCAGCCCGCCTATCGATCTATGATCTGAGAGTCGCTACGTAGGAGGCGTAAAACTCTCGGACCAACTCTTCACTATAACGTCCCAACGGATGCGCTGTCCACTCCAGTCGATGTCTGGTGAAGAGATTGTGGATCTCTGGCATCATCGGGAGACTTCCCGTAAGGACCTGCCGCTCCAATGTAAGTGTCCGAGTCATGAATCCTTTGTCATTCAAGAACTTTGCATCGGAATAGACTTGATACTGACCGTCGACACACTACCGGTTGGGCTGGTCGATAACCGGGGTGAGAGCACGAGTCGGTGAACCGGGTGTGGATTCCAAACTATCAGCCTCATCAGATTAGGAAGACTGTGCAGCGGTGGCGGGTGTAGGGACCTCAACAGATCCGGAGGCTTCCTCCAACCACGAAACTCCTAAGGAGCCAGACGCTCCTTCTTCATTAGTAGCTGACCCAGAAGGTGTGCTGGTCAGTGTGCGCTCCTCATCAGACTGGGAGGCAGTGACTAAGACGCCACCTTTTGGAATGTGGCTCTGGCAGCACGTGCAGCTCGGGATGGGGTGGAAGTGCCTAGGGGCACGTACTCGAGGTCACGCTCATCATCAGAGCCAATGACCAGGCGGGCAGACGGGGCGACAGACTTTGATCGCCTGCGTGCGTAGACTCGAACTTGTTTTGGTGACATAATAGATAGTACCTGTAAAGAATCAATATTAGTACTAAAAGGAGCAGACAAGACTAGCAAAACCACACAAAATAAATAAAAGAGTTAAGATGTAATGACATTTCTATAGTAATAGTGAAACAAAACGGACCAGTTGACGGCTCGTCGTGAGTACGACGGACCGTCATGGGGTCCGTCGTGTCTTACTTGGACTATGTTTATATGGAGAACCCTGAAGGAGAGTCTCTGACAAGTATGACGGTATATGCAGGACGGACCGTAACAGGTACTACGGTCCGTCGTAGGTAAGACTGGCAAACGGACAGGACCGGGTCAACAGGACCGGTTTTATCGGTAACCGGACCGGTACTGGTTTTTTCTTACCGGATTTTCTTACCGGTACCGGATTTTACCGGACTGGTTTTACCGAAAAAGTGTCCCTGTTCCGCCCGGTCCGTTAGTAACCGGTTTGGAACCGGGTTGGACCGGTTTGGAACCGGGTCTTACCGGTTTTTCCATTTTTTTTTAATTATTTTAATTATTATATAATATTATATATTTATATTAAAAATTCAATTGAAAACTTTAAAGTTTATAACTTTATATAAGTTTGAAATTAAATTTATATTTTAAAGTTTATATTGAATTTAAAGTTTCAAATTGAATTTAAAGTTTTATATTGAATTTAAAGTTTTTTAAACTTTATATTGAATTTAAAGTTTGAAATTACATTTAAACTTTAAAGTTTATATTGAATTTAAAGTTTTAATATAAACTTTTATTAAAATAATTAAAAATTAAATTTATAAAAAGACATGAATTAAATAGAAGAGACTATTATAAAAGAAAAAAATCAAGGCGAATAGCCGTATATTTATTCAAATAAATAAATTATACAATACAAATATTAGAAAGAGAATAAGAGTACATAATTTAGGAGGAATTGAATAGTAAATTAGTAATTATTATACTAACAATTCCAATTTTTTCTAAATTCTTTTTGTAAATTTTGTATCATTTGAAAAGAAAGATTTTTTGGAATTGGCATTTGTCGTTCTTCGTCCATTGCTTCCATGCCATCATCACTATTCTCACCAAATATTTCATCTATTTGGTCTTCTATATGGCTACTTAATAGTGGTAGTCCGGTGTTTCTTCTTTCGGCATTGACCCAATCTCGAAACAACACCGATATTTCCAAACTGTCCTTTGCTAATGAATATCGATGATCTCCAATCATAAATCTCGCTGCACTAAAGGCTTGCTCCGAAGCGACCGATGATGCTTGAATCGCTAGCACATCTCGAACAATCCTAGAAAGTGTCGGAAATTGTTTTTCACGATTCTTCCACCAATTTAATATTCGAGGTTGAAGTTCTCCTTCGTCACGCCTAATCTTTTCCCGTGCCTGGTTGAAATATAAATCAAAATCATTATTAGTTTCATCATCACTTTCAAGCTCAAGATATTCATCCATCATGTCATCTGTATCATCACTTTTAGGCTTAGAAGATGAAGGTTCAACTATTGGAATATTTTTTTCCATAACTTTATATGCATTATATAAATCTTTAACTTTTGTATAAATGCTACTTTTACATTGTTCAACACTAGGAGTTTCATCATCTTTAATTTCTAAATTTTTATAAATCTTTTCAACCATTCTTTGAACACCTCTTAATTTATAATTTGGGTTGAAAGTAGTAGCAGTCAAATAGATTTGAGGAATAGGGAAAAAATATTTTTTGAATTTTTCAATCATAAAAGCAACTGAATCTTTAAAATGTTCTTTTCCTTTATATTTAGCAAATTCAATTGAAATAGCACAAATGTTTACTAAAACAGAAGAAATAGTAGGATAGTATTGACCAGAACATTCATTTGTTGCTTTATAAAAAACTTTTAAAAAATCAATCAGTTCTTCAACATTTTGCCAATCTTCAAAGCCAATTCTTAAATTCGGATCCGCATTATGAGCATTAAAAACTAATTGTAGCGGTTCTTGATAAACATAAGCAACTTGAAGCATTTCAAATAAAGAATTCCATCTAGTGCATATTTCTTTTGGAATTTTTCTATATGCAAGTCCACATTCATTACAACGATTTTTAAATTCAGTAATTCTAGCTTTTACTTTAGCTTTAAAAATCCAATTACAAGCAAGTCTAATTTTTTCACAAGAAACTCCAAATTGAGAAATACCATCTTTTACTATTAAATTATAAACATGTGCGGCACACTTAATATGAAAACAACTATTATCAATTGGACAAAGTCTAATTTTTAAATAATCAACGGCACTTAAATTATTAGAAGCATTATCTAAAGCGACACTCATTATTTTATCACATATTCCATAATATTGTAAAATAGAGCCTACTTTTGATGCTATATAAGAACCGGTTTTATTTTCTTCAACATATTTATACGCTAATATTCGTTTTTGCATGTTCCATTCATGGTCAATCCAATGGACAGTAAGTGTAAAATAATCGTTACCATTAGGACTACGTCCCATATCAGAAGTAATAGATAACCTACCATCATAATAAGCAAATAAACAACAAAGAAAATGAGAATATTCTTTTTGATATTTAAAAAGATCACTTTTAATTGTATTTCTTGGAATACCTTCATAATCTGGGTTATATAATTCTCGAATATAATGAACAAAACCAGGATGAGAAGGAAATGAAAAAGGTAAACCACAAACAGCAACCATTTTAGCTAATTCTCTACGATCTTTTTCTTTACTATATGTGCGGTGTGTGCTTCGACTAGCCGGGTTAGACGTATTTAATACACTTTGAACCATATTAGAACCTCCAACACCCATAGAACTTTCGGGTATGGGTGTTCCATTTCTATTAGCTCTTTCTATATCATCTAGGCGAGCAAATTCTTTATTACACTTTCGTAAATGTGTTCTTAGTCGTCCCGTTCCCCCTTGCGTACCCGTAGTTACATGTTTCATTATCAATTTACATTTAGTGCACGTAACAGTAGTTTTCTCCTCATTTTGTATCAAAAATTTCCATACTAACGATCTTTTAACACGTACGGCGGCGACATTTGAAAAAGTAGGTAAAGAAGGGACTTCGGTAACCGGACTAGTCGGGGTAGGGGTCTCTTCATCTTCCTCATTTATTTCTACTTCTTCTTCTAATTCTTCTTCAAAATTAGTATAATGTCTATTTAAAGACTCATGATCTACTTCATTTTCAGAATTAAATTCAATAGGTCTTGGTGACGTAAAAAAAGTTTCATTAACACAAGTATAATCATTAGTATTAACTAAATATCTAGGTGGCAAATTTTTAGAACAAGAACTATTTATTCCTCCCTTTTTATTTTTTAATTCCGACATTGGTCTTTTACCACTATTTCTTTCCGAATTCATGTTAAAATTTAAAACAATTAAATATTAAGAGAAAAACAAGCAAAATAATATAATAAAAGAGATAAAACAACTAAATTAATAAACAAATAACAATTAAAGTTAATAGTTGGAACGAATGTACCAAACGTCTACGTAAATGTAGACGTATAACGAAAGCCGGATTTGATAGATGCCGATTGTAGCTTCCGAAATTCAAACTTCAACTCAATATCACAATATAATAATTAATAATTTATGAGAGATTTATAATTGAGAGTTTGAGACTTTGAGAGATTGTATAAGAATGTATAAGTATTGAATTTGTGATTTAAAATTGAAAAAAATGGTATATTTATAGTGTAAATGGGTTAGAAGGGGGTGGGGGGTCATATTTGACCGTTTTGGGGCCCAGCCCAACGGCTAGAAGGGCCCAACGGTAATAAAACGGTAATATTAAAAATATATAAAAAAAAATAAAAAATCCGGCTAAACCGGTCCTTACCGGATTGGACCGGACCGGAACCGGTTCTTACCGAACCGGTTCAACCGGATAAAAAACCAGGAACCGGTCCGGTACCCGGTCCTGTATACTAAAAGACCGGTTCCTTACCGGTTCAACCGGTACCGGACGGACCGGTACGGGAACCGGATTGGAACCGGACCGGACCGGCCAAAAACCGGTCCGTTTGCCAGCCTTAGTCGTAGGTGTCCGTCAGAGGACACTTGAAAAAAATATGGAGACCCTTAGGAGAGGGGTCTCTGACCATCATAACGGTCATGCAGGATGGACCGTCGAGGGTATGACGGTCCGTCATAG
Source organism: Solanum pennellii (assembly GCF_001406875.1). NCBI lineage: Eukaryota > Viridiplantae > Streptophyta > Magnoliopsida > Solanales > Solanaceae > Solanum > Solanum pennellii. Next base: position 54,296,250 of record NC_028644.1, read on the forward strand.
TTGTCCGTAAGAGGACACTTGGAAAAAGTATGGAGACCCTTAAGAGAGGGGTCTCTGATCGTCATAACGGTTATGCAGGACGGACAGTCGTGGGTATGATGGTCCGTCGTAGTTGTCCGTAAGAGGACACTTGGAAAAATAGAGAGACCCTTAGGAATAGGGTCTCTGACAACCAAAACGGTTGTGCAGGACGGACCGTCGTGGGAATGACGGTCCGGCGCATGTGTCCGTTGGAGGACACTTAGAAAAAGTGAGAGACCCTTAGGAATAGGGTCTCTAACAACCAGAACGATTGTGCAGGAAGGACCATCGTGGGAACAACGGTCCGTCGCATGTGGCCGTTGGTGGACACTTGGTGAAATTTGGACAGTGGGGTGTTAGGGCTGTTGGAACGGACCCAATGACGGTCCATCGTGGGTACGACAGTCCGTCATCGGGGTCTCGTTCTGTAACTCAGTGACAGAACTGGGGATGCCCCATTCATCCCCTATGACCCAAATAGAATTGGTAGTGTTTTAACCTACATTTGTCTAATCCAAATACCTAGTAAACTAGAAATGCTAAAGCACCTATTTCTAGAGTTTTAACACGGCAATTTCGAGGATTTTCAACCTAGGTCAGACAGAATATTATTAAAGAATGAACCTATCAAGAAGAACTAGGCTAATACTAATTGATAAACTAAAAATGCAACATAAATGAGTAGAAATTAGAGACACATACCTGAGAATTTGAGAAAAATAAGAGAGAAAGGTACTTGGTGATCAAGTAGAGACCCACAACGGCAACTCCGACTAGTAGATAATGAATTTCAGGAATTTGGAGAATTTGGGGAAAATGATCGGTTGTAAGAGAGAGGGGTTATGATCTTTGGAAGTTGAAAAGGGAGGGAAATGGGAGAAAGAGTGAAAAAATGGGGTGAAATGAAGGGGTGGGGGTTTTAAATGTTGAATTTTTAAAAAAACCCAGCCGGGTCGGGTCGAGTACGCTTCATTAATGACGCGACGAGTCCTCGACGACGATCCGTCGCAGTTGTGACGGTCCGTCGTTGGTTCCGTCGCGTGTGCCCTAGTTTGAAAATAACAGAAAGACGTACCTGGCACGATGGATTCATGCGACGGTCCGTCACATGCGTGACGGTCCATCGCTGTATCCGTCAGTGACTGCTGCAGAGTGATTTTCTGCAGAATTTCATGATGTGCCTGCAAATTTAAAACCCATTAGTAGAAAATGTTACCATTACTAAAAAGAAAAACTATAAGTATTGGGTTGCCTCCGAACAAGCGCCTGATTTAACGTCGTGGCATGACTGAGGACACTTGATTACTCAGTCTTCATCAAGATAGTATGCCTCTATCACTTCATTCACCGATGCAGTATGCCCAAAATAGAGTTTTATTCATTCTCCATTCACCTTAAACCGCACTCCCTCCTTGGTTTTTAACTCAACTGCTCCATGAGGGAATACTTGGGTAATCAAGTAAGGGCCAGTCCGTTTGGACTTGAGCTTGCCCGGAAGCAAATGCAACCTAGAATTGTCTAAAAGCACCAAGTCCCCAACCATAAACTCTCGTTTTTCACTTTTTAGTTTGTTATCCTTCTTCATTTTTTCTTTGTGGGATATGGCAGATACCGATTTGAGCTCACCACTCTGCCTCATGGACCTACAAATGTTGAAGGTCGCTTCTTCATTGTTCAACCGAAATTTCATCTGCCCCTTTTCCATATCAACTAAAGCTCTACCTGTAGCAAGGAATGGCCTCCCAAGAATAATAGGCACTTCAAAATCGACTTCATAATCAAGGATAACAAAATCTGCCGGAAATATGAACGACTCCACTTTTACTAGCACATCGTGGAGTATCCCTATAGGCCTTTTCACTGTTCGATCAGCCATCAGTAGCCGTATTGCAATGGGCTTTGGGTCACCTAAACCCAACTTCTTGTAAATCGAGAGGGGCATGAGATTTATGCTTTCCCCCATATCACATAATGCTTTCGCGAAATGTAATGACCCGACTGTACAAGGAATAGTGAACGCACCCGGATCTTCTTTTGTGCGAGAGATCTTGTAGAAATAGCGCTACAATGCTGCATTCTATCATCATCCTCGAAAGTGACCGATCTTTTCTTTGTAACCAGATCTTTCATAAACTTGACATAATTGGGCATTTGTTCTAGAGCTTCTACCAAAGGGACATTCATAGAAAGCTGCTTCAACATTGTTATAAAACGTCGATATTTACCATCCTCGATCTTTTTCACTAATCTCTGAGGAAATGGGGGTGGTGGTCTAGGCATGGGAATTACCTTTATAGGGACTTCTGCATCTTTTCTAGTGCTATCTTCTGCTTCACCACTACCCTCTACCACCTTATCATTATCCTTTCTTACCTTTTCCTCATTAGACGGCATAGGTGGGTCAATGGTTTGCTTACCACCCCGAGTAGTGATTGTCATACAATGTGCATCCATTTTTGGATTTTGGACAGTGTTGCTAGGAAGAGTGCCCGGTTGCCATGTGTTCACAGTCGCAGATAATTGGGCCATTTGCAACTCGATCTACTTAATCGATATTGCATGTGTATCGACTTTTTGCCCAATACCCAATAAATCACTCCTTAACTCTTTAATGTGCTCATCACTAGCATCGAACCTCCTTATCATTTTGTGCAACATATCCTCAATTCGCGCCATACTATCTCCACCATCCCTAGGAGTAACATCACGATTTTGAGGAGGGACATAGGGCCCATTCCTATCATTTTTGTTACCGTAGTTACCCCTATTGAAGTTGTTGTCGCGGTTGTAGTTTCCATCTCGGACATAATGACCCTCACGGTTATAGTTACCATAGTTCTGACCTTGGTTCCCTTGACCTTGGCACCAATTCTCCCGATTAGAGCCTTGGGCACTCGGTCGGAAACCCCCCGTCTGCTCATTTATCGCCTATGAATCCTCAGCATAATAGCATTCATCATTAGGTGGTGTTGGTTTAGACAAGTAGTTAACTGCATTTATCTTTTCTACACCCCAGTGATATGTTTTAGTACCAACCCAAGCTCAGTTCTCATCTGAGCCATTTCTTCACGAATCTCATCTGTGGCTGGGTTGTGAGTGGACTGTACTGCGAAAGTATTTCTCCCGGTATCTGACTTCCTAGTACTCCAAGCTTTATTATTCCGGGAGATTTTCTCTAATTTTT
>NC_028644.1:54299714-54300052 GCF_001406875.1 Solanum pennellii
TCCCTTAGTTGGTTCCAAGTGAAAATTGAGTTATACGGGAGCTCAGTGAACCATATAGCAGCCTCTCCCGTCAGTGAGAGAGGAAACTCTTAGCCCTAGTACATCCAAGTCCAAGTCAGGCCTCCCTACACAGCTTTTACACACTGCCCTAACCTTAGCTATATGGGCATGTAGATCCTCAGAAAGTAGCCCTGAAAACAAACCTGTTGCAGTGAGCATTTGCATCAGGCTACTAGTTACCACAAAGGTGTGTCCTGGTGGTAGAGGGGGCAAGACAAGTGGCCCATCGGAGTCTGCTATATTGTCATAGCCTCTGTAGTATTCTTGGGGCCGTGGAG
>NC_028644.1:54300236-54306424 GCF_001406875.1 Solanum pennellii
CTATTATCTACCTCCTTGGTCTGGCAAGTAGCATTAAGGCGAGTTCTAACGTTGTCCATCCGTTAAAAGGACTTCTAAGCGAAAGAATTCATCAATACATTCAAGACACTATTCTAGAATTGTTATTTTAGTTAGGTTTTACCTCATTATTCGCCTATGGTTCCCACAACCCTAGTTATGGAGTTTAGTTACCCATAGTCATAATCACAATATTCAAATATATGATATAAGAATTCATTCACTTACTTCAATGAGAAAGAGTAAAATCTGAAAGTTCACTTGATTAATCAGCAAAAGTCACCAACAATCAATTACAAAAGTCTCAAAATATTCAAGAATCTCAAAATAATCAAGAATCTCAAAAAGAGTCTAAAAATTAATCAAGAGTCTAACCTCAAAAATGAGGTTATTCGAACTATTTATAAAAAAATAAAACCTAATTAAATAAGGACTCTATTTGCTGGAAATCTGTCAAAACGCAGCTGGATCGACGGACCTCACGACGGATCGTCGTGGTCACGACGGACCGTCATGGACTCCGTCGTCCCATACTTGTGCAATTTCTTCTGCTGCTCTCTTCATTACCCTCGACGGCAGGTATGACGGATCGTCACAGGCACAACGGTCCGTCGAGGGTCTGTGTTTCAGAACACTTGAACTCTTGGAATTTGGGTACTGGGACTACTTCTCTGATCTTCATGACGAACCAGCAGGACGGACCGTCATGGCTACGACGATCCGTCACGCACTTCGTAAACCCACACTTGGTCAGACTTCCCCATCTTCCTTCAGCAGCTGCACTACGATGCCACCTACGGACCATCACGAGCATGACGGACCATCACAAGCTCCGTAGGTGGTACTTTTCTGTATTTCTTGCTCAAAAAACCTCCGCATTCATCTTTTAGACAGATTTCCTACAAATAAAAAGAAACTTACATAAAAATTAGCACAAAAAGGCTTTTGGACACACTAAACTTAAGAAAAAGTATTAATAATACCGTGAAACCACGGTATATCACTCGCATACTCGTACATTCAATGTAATGATGTCAGTTGGCCTGAACTGTATCATGATGCAGACGCAGTCAACGAGGATCGACATCTAGTGCAACATTGATCCAGTTGAGCACTCTAGAGTCAATTGGTGAGCCTCCTTGCATTCCAGAGGACTCCTTTTATTACTTGTAGTATTTTTCTTTATTAGGATATTGTGGGGTCTGTCCTGACATCTATCTCAATTTTAGAGGCTTCATAGATAGACAGTCAGATTTTAGTCCTTTATTCTTTTCATTATATTTCTATTTGTTAAGACTTTGATTGCCACTTTTGGCCAGTTGAATATTTGATCTTTAAAACATTCTCAGTTTTATCAATTAGTTGAGTTACTTATCATTATAGAACTATGTGTACTGTCTTCCGCTGAGTTAAGTAAGTAAGGACAAGGGTCCCCTCGAGGTCAACAATGGTCTTTGAGTGTCAGTCCCGCCTAGGGTATAACATCACAGTGAGTGTCATCATGGCAAAGCAGACGCGACTTCAAGTTGTAAATAAATCTCAAGAAAAAATTATTTTGCATATACTCTGAGAGCTAAGGAACGAACGCAAAAGTCTTCTTGATAGTTTTTCACAATTCATAGGCTAAATTTAAGGTTTTCACTCCACGAATCCATTTTTTAATCCATAGAACCTATTTTCTTGGGTTAATATCGATGAAGAATTTTGATTTGGAATTTATGGTGGGAAAAACCCTAATCTAGGTATGGAATCTGGGGTTATTAGGTTTGTTAAAATCTGGATAATTAGACATTTTATTATTAATCCTTGCGTATATTAATTATTTGTAGACCTAGAACAAGTACAAAGAATCCGAAAATGGAAGATTCAAGTGCCTTAGGGGATTCAAGCTTGGATTCGAGGTAGGTGATGATTAAGATTCCATGATTATGTGATATATGTTTGTTCTTGCTTCATTATAATGCATGTGTGTATATGTGAATGTTACATTATTGATCACACTAATCTAAAGACGTATGAAGAATAACTATATGTCATGAATCAGTTCTTAATTGTATGATTATTGTGAAATATATTTTGTAATTGTGATTGTGGCGTGTTGATTGGATTTGTTTCCACGTTTCGACATAATTGGGATGGGTTGTCACGTTCTGACATAACTAATTGGGATCAATTGTCACATTCCAACATAACTAATTGAGATCGATTGTCACGTTCCTCTATAATTATTGGATCGGGTACCACGTTCTGGTATGCTAACAGTTTGTATTTGAGTTCCATCAAAGGACCAACTATTTGATATAACTGTGATATTTGAGGATTGTGAAATTGTACGTTGTTCGTAAATGATGACATTGTATATGTTCGGTGTTGCATGTTATTATTATATTATATTGATATATATGTTGCACTTAGTGAGATAGCCGCGTGATTTTACCAGTACACTGTGGTTGTGTACACTAATACTGTACTTTTTCTTTCTTTGTTGAGTATAGGGTATCTTTAGTTGACTATTGATAGACCTCAGCTAGGTGACTATTGAGCGTGACCGGATTCAAAGGTGAGTCAGTGCTTTCAGGCTACGATAGATCTTTCTTGTTTAAGTCCATTCCTTTTGGACATAGACTTTGTTTAATGTGTTGTTTAGTTTCGGGGTTGTACCCCCTTGTTATTAGACTTGTCGTTAGTAGAGTTTGGTACAATGACTTTCAAGTTTTAAGGGTTAAGACTTCCACATTAGTTTTGGTTAAGTAATTTGATTAAATCTTCGGAGTTTATGGAAATTCTGTATATTTTTATTGTCATTTAAACCTGCTTCCATATCTTTAAATGTCTTAGTTTTTATAAAATTTATTCGTTTGGGTTGTAGTAATGATTCTTCCATCGGAGTGCTAGCATGAGTGTCAATCACGATGGTCTGAATCGTGACATTAATCAAACCGTACCTATATCAAAGAGAAACTGATATAATTAAGATAATTTTTTTTAAAATCTAATTTTAATTATAAATTATAAAATATACACACAAAAAACTAAAATAGTGTAATTTTTTAAAAATAATCAATTAAACCATGCTATCGACAATCAAACTTAAGATCCGTGCTTTGCTAGAATGATATGTAGCACCTGATCTGATTTATAAAATCAAGTTTATTTTTTCTTAAACCATTTTTTTATAGGTAAAGAAGAAAATTATGTGCGGTAAGAAAAAGGCAAAGTTAGAGTTAAATTTGTTCTACATTGCTATTAAAATAACATATTTTAAAAAGATCTTTTAAAAAAACTTTTCAGAAAAATGTTTTTGAAAAAAAAAATTGTGTTTAGCTAATTTATTTGAAAAATATTTTTTATAAACTAATTGCGTTTGACTGATTTTTTAACAAGTGTTTTTGGAAATCAAATTACAAAAAAACGTTTTAACTATTACTATATACTTTTAATATTAAAGATTAATTTATAGAGAGAAACTGTTTTAGATAACTATCATAAAAAAAATTAATTAAAGTTTTATTTTAAATACATTTAAATGTACAGATTTAAACTTTTGATAACAATATATCTTTATTGGGAGGCTAAAATTTTGAGACCCTTACATCGAACATCGATGAAGAAGCAAACTTTTGAAAAAAACATCGACACCAAACTAAAAAATCAAAGAATCGAATCAGGTTAGTGTGGTCTAATTTTTTGAGTTTCTTGTATTTATGTCCACTACTAAGTCTCACGATTGGATACTCGCCGATGTTAGAGTCGTGTCTCGATTCAGATGTTAGATAGTTAGATGACATTTCAAAAGTCAGATTCCGAGTCAGATGTTAAGATTCAGTTCTGGCTCAAAGTAGGGTTTCAAGTCAAGAGTCATATTTAGATCTCCATTTGAAAGTCGATTCTTAGATCAAAAGTTGAGGTCAGGATCGAGTCTCATATTAGCTGACAGTTGTTAAGGTTGGGTTTGAGTCCTAGGTGGGAGGTATCAATTTAAAGTTGGGGCATGTGGCATGTGTCAAGGTTAGGGTGTCGGGATCGAGTCCTAGTTTGAACGCGTAGTCCCAAGTTTTGAGTCGATGTCAGGTTTTGGTGTCGGATTTCCATTGTTCGTCAGGATCGTGCCCTAGTTTGTGTCAAATGGTTGGGGTTAGATACCAATTTTAATGTCATATCTCGGATTGGGAGTTGTAGAACACAAGCCGGGTGGCTGGATCGAATCCTTAATCGATTGTCGGGATTGGGTCCCAGGAAATATTTCTTAAAACTTTGCTTAGACCTAAACATCCGAAATGAGTGCAGACGTGCGATCCAACAATTGACTCCGACTCTTGATTGACTAGACACTCAAATTTTGACCTCTCTACCCCCACCCGATTTTTTAATAAAAACATGAAAACATTTTCCTTCATACCAAACACACTATAAGGAGAAAAGACGAAGGAAAATATCTTGTAATGCAAGTATGTATTTTTTATATAACAAAAAGTAACGAATAATACGAATATCCATATTATCCATTGCGTTTATCCATTTTTAATCATAATAAATATGAGTCGAGTAAAATATTTTATCCATTTTAATCTAATTATTTTTTCATCTATAATATTCAACTCGATCCACTAATTTACCATCCCTACTTGCATCTGTAACAAGTCATAAGTTAGAGAGTTTAGACCTAACTCAATCAACGCAAATAAAAAGATCAGGTTTTATGTCACTTTTCAGTTTTCTCCATGCGTTTAATTTTCTAAAACTATATAAATAGGAAGTCAAGCCTCAACCCCTCCTAATGGTGGCTCTTAATAAAAATAAATAAAGGTAAATCTATAAGATAAATTTCATCGCATTTTCACTCCAAAGTGAGATGAGATACTAGTCCCTTCGTTCCATTTTATATAATATTATTTTCTTTTTATTTGTTTTAAAAGAATATCATCTTACTATAATTTAATTTTAAATTTTTCCTTAGCCTTAATGAATGATGTAGAACCACATAAATATTTAAGAGTTATTTTAAATTACAAATTTTAATTTTTTTCTTAAAACACCCTGATAAGTTAGAAGATGTCGCATAAAATAAGACGGATAAAGTAATTTGTGACATAGGAAGTCATAATATGTGATATATGGACCCCATTGTCCCCACCAATGTGTTGTGCTGCCGGCCGCCATGATATATATCCTTGAAAATCCATTACAAAAAGAGCACGCCTGCCTACTAACTTAGTTAAACTAAGAAACAAATCTCCCCAAATTCATTCATTTCATCATATCAATATATGAAAACATAATTCATATATTGATATAATTGTATGTGTCTAGTGTACAGTGTATAGTTTATAGGACCAGCTTCACACAATAGTATTATTGCCTACCAACTAAATCCATTTTCCCAAGCATATCTTTTGATTCTTGTGTGCAATCATGGCTATCCAAATATTACATCATTTAGTCCAACCTCCAACCTTGGTTTTGCAATACCATCATATGCTATAAACTATAATGACATTTGAACTTTTGATGTGAATCTTAAAGGGTAGTTTGGTAGATTGTTAAAGTCATATAGATATAGTAATACAAAGATTAATTATAATTTTTTTTGCGTTCATGTATTAATTGTGCGAATTTGTAGATTTCAAATCAATATTGTATTAGGCGTGGTGAATTCTATACACAAAAAACTAAGTTACAAACATGGTGTTACTTACGAAAAATTTAAGAAAAAATTATGCATTATAGAAAACTATTGCTTCAAAATAAATGTTATAGCTATAGTTTCATTTAATTTCAATTTGCAGCAACATTGTCATTCGCCTCTCTCCCCTGAATCTTGTTCGCAACTCTCAGTTCTCTCTCTTGCCTCTCTCACGTTATACAAACTCAAATGTATGTGTTGTTGTGTTTGTATAAAGCAAGAGAAAATGTATCTTTCCATCCTATACACTTATAACTATACTAATACAAATTTTCCCCTGCCTAGTTCTCTTTTGTATTTCTCTCTCAGTCTCGCTTTATACAAACAAAAATTATACGAATATAATGTATAATTTGTATTTGCATAAAGCTAGAGAGAGATTTGATATACAAATACAAATGTTTTTAACTTTATTCAATTGTATCCAATTCAAATTTTATGCAAATATACAAACACAGTCATTAATATATATATATATATATATATA
>NC_028644.1:54307333-54309849 GCF_001406875.1 Solanum pennellii
ATATATATATATATATATATATATATATAATTCTCTAACTGATATACATACACAATTAATTTCTCGATACTCTTTGCCTTCTCACGCTTGCCTCTCTCTCCTAATCTCGCTCCCCACTCTAGCCTAACACAAAGAAAATATACATATACAAACTCAATTTTCATAACACATACGCCACGATTTATAACATCAGAAGCTCTATATCAAACTATGTTTGTTATGAAACGCAAATAGCAAAACTGTAGCTACAAAGCCAAATATAATTTTTATATTTGTTATTTCTAAATTACTCAAGATTTAATATATGAAAAGCGCGTAGATGATAAAATGGCAATATTTTGATCTTTATAATTCACAAGTGAAACTATATAAAAAAAGAAATTGAGATAATATAATCATTTTCATTCGATTCATTTTTTGAAAAAGAAAATTTAGAAGATATCTTTACATAAAATTGACAAAGCAATTACTATAAGCCATTAGCTTAATCACGAGTGGAATGATGAAGACAAGCATAGAAGTTGGAGTTGTAATGAATAGGTAGCCATATGGCTATTGAAAGTGCTCCACCATGAATTCTAAACATTTTAGAACAAGCTTAGTTAAAGCTCCACATGCGAAAGATTTAATTTTTTATTATTGTAATGATCAAAGGTGGATTTCTTTCTATATTTCAATTTTTTTCTCTATATAATTCACTCAAAATAATTTATATCTATGATATATTAAATTTTAAAACTTAAATTTTAAAACGTTAATGACTGATTGATCATAGAAGAAGAAGGAAGGAAGGTTGATAGCGTCATAGATAAAAGGAATTAATTAGGAGACTGGATGGAAGAAAAGAAGGATATATGACTGAATGCCCAACTCGACCATTTTTTTAAAATATAAAATGACCGATAAGCCAAAGAGGGATTTGATGTATTTTGTTTATTTTTTTAGGTTAATCCGTAGTAATTATTCTCTCTGTTTTAAAAGAATGACCTTTTTTTTAGTCTATTTTAAAAAGAATGACGTCTTTTTTTTTTTGGTATTAACTTTTTACATGGCATGTTTAAGGCCTCACAATTAAAGAATAATTTTGTCATTTGATACAACTTTAATTTAAGACCACATGATCAAAAGTCCTTTTTATTTTCTTTAATTTTATTATTAAAATAAATCATTCTTTGTAAAACGGAGGGAATACTATGAGAGCATATGAAGTCTGATCTTACCTCTCGGCCCGATCAACTAAGCCTTCAAATACCTTGTTGGGGGTGTGAGGCATGCATATCTTGTGGAGCCATAATAAGTCCTTTCGAAGGGCATATAAAGGAGTCCCCAAAACTAATGGTATGATCCATTAACCTACGATAACATATTAGTTTTGGACATTTGTTAACTAAACTTATATTTTCTCGATGTTAATCACTATAAAAATTATCATTAAATAGCTTTAGCTCTTACATAGTAAAATTTGGGATAACGCCCATGAAAACCATGTTTGACTTGAAAACACATACATGATAATGTGATTTATGTACATATGTTATAGAGATAATAAGAGACACATGTTTGACTTGAAATGAAATCCTATAAGTCATAACATAAATCATAAATATATTTATCATTTATAAAAATAACATATCTTTTTTAAACGAACAGTTATAATATATTTATAATATATAATACAAAGAATAATTTATAAAAATACACCGCACGGCTCGGGGGGCTTTGACCTGTCCTCATAATATTATGTCATTTACGTCCCCCGCATGTAATAAAGTGGGGTCTCATAAATAGTCATGCGCATATTTCTTAGTATTTTCTAACTAATTTCTCGAATATAATGCGCATGCCAAAAACATATATCATCAAAATCACCCACACGCCAACACTTATACTAGTGGTGGTCAACTATATCCCCCAATTTTCCCCCCTACTCTCTATTTTGTTATTATATATATGCATGTATTAAACAAAAATTTTCACTTATGTAACAACTAGCATGACTCAACACATTATTTTTTAAAAATTTAAAAGATTATCAAAACTTGATATTGTACTAAGTTTCAAAGAATTTAAAATGCATTTCGGTCAAACCATTCCTAATAGAATGTCAATTCAATAGAGAGATGGGTATTGTTCGTTATATCCTTTATGATTTGTTTTAAATAACCAATTTATGGGGTGATTAGAATACCTCAATTAGATATATATGGTATAGCTGATAAAATTTAAGGATAATTGTGTGAAAGTACAACCTACAATATTATATGTTATCTATGTACCTAAGTTTTTAAATTTTCAATTGCATAGCCTATTAATAATTTTATATAGTAATTCTCATAAATTTGTATTTGCGCGTAATTATTCCTAAAATTTATCATTCTGTGCTTATGATCAATTTTCCATTTCCACTTTTTTCTTTTGTAGTAACTAGTAACAAAAAAAAAATCTCCTAGAACTCTCAAAGGAGATATATAGGTTCTAAAGTGGATAATATTATTTTATATATATATATATATATA
>NC_028644.1:54312128-54323072 GCF_001406875.1 Solanum pennellii
TATATATAAATAAACAAGCTAAGTCAATCACTAGTACTCCTGTTTTTTTGTGGCATGCCCGCAACTTCCACTAGTTGATATAATTAAATAATTGGAGCAAGTTGATAAGATAATTAAAATAGATATTTTATTATTTTATTAAAATATAGTTTAAAATAAAAATTAGATTTCAACAAATTTAATGAAAGAATCATTTAAATTATTGGGTGACTTTTTAAGTGAAACATTAATAGTCGAGTGACTTTTGAGTTATAAAACAAAGTTGAGTGATTTACTAGAGCCATTTGGATTAGCTTACAAAAAGTAGTTTTTAAGTTAAAAATAAAAATTGAAACTGAAATGATTTTTAAGTTAAAAAATGAAAAGTAAGGGAAGACCTATTTTTGATTTTTGACTTAATTTAAGTCATTTTTGACCTTCTCAAACACTCTCTAACTTATTTTAAATTATTTTTTATATTAGTTAAATACTTTCAAAAATCAAAAAATAATTTTAAAATATATTTTACTAACTTCTAAATCAATTCAAATACTCTTTAAATGAATAAATCTGAATTAAATGACTTTATTAGTCGACTATTTAAAGTTGAGTGATCATACTTAGCTATAGGTGTGTACTAAATCGAATCAAAAATCGAATTAAATCGCAAATTGAGTTAAATCGAAAAAAATTCGACTAGTGGTTTGATTTGACTTGATTTGGTGTTGGAACAAAAAATTCGACTATATTTGGGTTGGTTTGGTTTCAATTAAAAAAAACAACCTGAGACCAAATCAACCCGACATTATATATATAATTTTAAAATTTTATTTTATACGTAAAAATACTTATTTTGATATAATTTTTAAATATCTCTTATACTTTATCATAATTTTTATCTTTAAATATATATATATTTCATCTTTGAAAGTTAGAATTCTTAATGATCTAATAAAGATTATAGTCTATACATGTTGGTTATTATAATAAAATTTAAATAAAAATCAAATTAATACTAATGCAAAAAGAAAATCAATTCAACACTAAGAATGACAATAATATTGAATATTTATTTTTTAGTTTTACATAGAATTTAGACAATTAAAATACATGATTTAATTTTACTTTCTTTTAATATTTAGTCATGTAACTATTACTTACTAAATCATTTTTAGCATGATTTCATACTTTAAATTGTGATCAATTTCACTATGACTTATTAATTTATAATATTTTTTTACGCGAATTTATTATTTTTTTTGTTGGATATTTTAGTGTCATTAATCATATCATATTTTTTGTTATTTTCTTGAGAAATAACTTAGATAGTTGTATTTTGATAAGACTAAAAAAATATTTGAAGTACGAGTAAATTATATGTTTGTATGAAAACTTTATTGAAAAAACTCAAAAATTCGAAAGAACCCGAAAAAACTCGAAATTGAAAAATTCGAGTTATATTGGTTTGATTTAATTTATAAATTAAAAAATTTGACACAAATCGTTTGATATTTAAAAAATCTGAACTAACCCAATCATGTACACCCTTATTTAGATATTATCTCACTTTTGGTCATATCCATTTAGATAAAATGAAATAACTATTAAAAGAGGGATTCTGCATTTAATTTAATTTTTTAGAAAAGTCACTTTTGTCAGGTAGTAGAATCAATTTGACTATAAAAGGGGTACTCACGTTAATCATCCTGTATCATCCCTCACACAAAACTTGCTTTTATCAATCCTTGCTCCCACACGTTTCTCTACTAAGATATAAAAAAACTAATATCCTTCTTCTTTATTTTTTATATAAGTTTTAAGAGCTCCATGGGTAGTGAAGCTTTGGAATTTTTTTCTTGTGATAATAATAATAATAATAATGGTTTTTCCTATGAACCAAAAAAGAACATAATTATGGAGGAAACTGATAATCTTTCCATTAATATTCACGATGGTTCTTGGTTTGAAGAAGAGATTGATGTTGATCTCAAATGGTCTTTTGCTTTGAACAGGTATATATGCATGCGTATAATATTTGTCAATTTTCATTCAGACTGTTACGTTCTGTGTATAGAACTAAAATTTCATAAATAAAATATGGTGAAATGTTAGGAATAGTACACATCGACTCTTTAGTACGATTTCTAATTAATTTTTCTCTTTTGAATTGTTTTTCTTCCTATGTTTCTTCTTAAATTCCATAAATAAAATCTGATGAAACGTTAGGAATAATATGAAACATGTTCACATCGACTCTAATTAAATTTTTTATTTCAAAATTGTTTATATTCTTCCTATGTATCTTTTTCCGGTCATAGATATATAATTATATAAGCAAAGGGGAAAGGGGTTCTTTTCCTATTTATATAATTAGATTAGATTAGACAAAAATAAAATACCAACGACATAAATGTTTACAAAATAAATAGTCAGATAAACTTGAAAATAAAATGAATAATTTATTTGGAGTCGCGATTAAATAATTACACCTGGCGGGAGTGTAAATATTTTACAAAATATCATCGGGTATAAAAATGGCCCAACTCCTAAGAAAGACGTTTTCTCTTCTTACTTGTTTCATCTTAATTCGTATTTGTTTCATTTTTCTTATTGGTGGGACTTTATTTTTTTAGTCCATTCAAAAAAAAAAAAAAAACTTTACACACTTTAGTCTCAGCTGACGTAAATGTCTGGTAATGATGATCATATCCAATTTAGTGCACCTTCCTTAGGTTCATTTTTATTTTTAATAATTTAGACTTTATACATTTTTTTAATAAATGTTTTGATATAGCATTTATGTTAATTGATCTTTACTCTTTAATTTTGAGAAATAACTTAAAACATTTTCTCTAATATTAACGATAAAATATGAAAACGATAACTATTATATTATTTTTATTTTTAATATATGTTAAAGATAATGTGAAAGTAAATATTGTATATTAGTATAATGAATTAGTGGAAGTCAACAAATGAAGTAATTATTAGGTCTTTATAAATATTATTTTATCTGTCTCATATTACTTGTTCATATTATTATGAATATACATCAGAAACTATTTTTTAAATTAAGATAAAATCGATTGATTTATTTTCATTTTGCTTTTAAAGTTATTTCTTTTTAAAAGTGTAAACAATATCAATCACCTGCATAAATATTATAAACTTTTTAAAAGTTCAATCATTATTATAATCTTCATAAGTACACATTTTTTCGAAAGAATATACTAATTATATAAATTCTTTGACCTCCATTTGTATATTTTATAGTCCGGGAAAAATTGTTTTTAAAAGAAAAACTTTTAAAGGTAAAATGAGGAAAACATAATTAATTTTATTTTGATCTTGTAAATTAACTAGTAATTTAGGATAAATATTTTTAGTGATATAAACAAATAATATGAAATAGAGAAAATAATTCAGAATTTTAATAAATTTAATAACGTAGACACGTAATGTGAAACGATCGACTAATTAATTTTGACTTTCTTGTTTTTACAAGTGTGCTGCACAAAGGAACGAGCGAGTACCAAGATATTGCTCTTTTGGACACCAAACACTTTGGAAAGGTAGATATAAATAATTTTTAATAATTTTTTTTATTGGAAGGAAAAAAAATAAAAAAAAAGAGGTTGACCCAACTTAATATATAATATTATTAAAATATATATATATGCATGGATTGTAGATATTGGTGATAGATGGGAAGATGCAGAGTGCAGAAGTGGATGAATTTATATATCATGAATGTCTCATTCATCCAGCTCTCTTATGTCACCCAAAGTGAGTATTTAATTAATCAATATAATGATGCTATTTAATTTGATTATTATTAGTTAGCTAGAGTTATACTAGTATAATTAATTGGATTAGCTGTAACTACCATAAATAATCAAAAATATGAAAACTCTTATAATTATTATGATGATTTTTGCAGCCCCAAAAATGTGTTCATAATGGGAGGTGGTGAAGGATCTGCAGCAAGGGAAGCTCTTAGACACAAATCTATGGAGAAAGTTGTCATGTGTGACATTGATAAGGTAAAGTAATTACAAGGAAAACATAAAGATGAATCGAACTATGCATATTATTTTTAATACAACAAACCAAATATTTAATAAGAAGTAACACTCAGATAACTAATTTCAACATAAATAAACTCATCACAACTATTATATGCTTTTTTTAATTTACGATTGAATGTTTAACAACAACTGAAATTCTTATGAAAAATGTCTTAATACAAATTATATTTACTTTATTACAGGAGGTTGTTGATTTCTGCAAGAAACATCTAACAGCAAACCATGAGGCTTTTCTTAACAAGAAGCTTAACTTGGTCATTAACGATGCCAAGTAACTATTCTTTCTTTACTTATTTGCTTACTTGCTTTTCTTTTAAATCCTCAGGAGTAAAATGTATTCCCCTACAAGTAGGATGTAAGTCAACGCTGGATCTTTTCAATTATATATACATATTTTGAGCCAAAAAAAAATTATAACGTACATAAATCTCATAGTTTTAATATGAAATTACAATCTATTCCTTTTTAGTTTGTAATTACATTAATTCCTTAAAAAGCAACACAAACCGGATACATAATATGTAGCTCAAATACATGAAAGAGTATTTCGGATATATTATAACATAAATGGAATACATAATATTCAGCTTAGATACATTAAAAACTAGCTCGGATACATTATACTAGCTAGGATACATAGTGTGTAGCTCGGATATACTATAAAATAAATCGGATACATAATATGTAGCTCGAATACATTAATATGTAGCTCGGATACATTAAAAGAAATAAGAAATTTTAGAGATTTTTAGAAATAGAAGGTAATATTAGAAATAACGAAAACATAAGACGTGCATTTGAGTAATATTTGCAAAAAAAAATAATAATAAGCAAAGTCCATAATAAGGTCCATTGAAAATTCAACTAATTCACCTTAGAAAATCCACAATTTAGATCCATGCATGAGATAATTAAGGGTCTAATTGGGCTACGATTTATGTGGGAGCATAAATCGTTGTAAGTCTTGGTTTGGGCTAATATCTAACTTATATAAATGAAAATCACACTACTTTAAGAGTTAATTATTTAGATATATATATGTTAGTTTGTAAGATTACGAATCTTATCAAATTTAGGTATGTCAAGATATATCTATCTCACAATACATGGGTCAAAATTAGGTATGATTTGTTCTTAATACATTGCATGAAAGTGAATTTCCATGTATCTGAGATTCACAAATTTTGCTCGCATCCCTCTCATCTCGCTCATCACTCTCATATACCATTTGCATATACCAGATTCATGTGAATTACACCAAATACAATGTATATAGTGTGTATCTAGTGTGATTTGTGTGCATGTGACTTGAAATTTGGTACGAAATTATTAATTTAGAGAAATAAAATTTTTAATTATTCCAAACAATATGGCCAAGAATTAATAAACATGTAATTAGGTATTTTTTGTCCCTTAATTATATGGCCTTGAGGATTTAATGAGTAATTCAAGTTGGCTTTATTCTATGTTGTTGAGTTACTTGTTTTGATTTTGCATGAACAATGAAGAGCTGAGCTAGAGCAGAGGCAAGAAAAGTTTGATATCATAGTTGGAGATTTAGCTGATCCAGTTGAAGGAGGACCTTGTTATCAACTCTATACCAAATCTTTCTATCAAAATATCCTTAAACCTAAGCTTAATGACACTGGCATCTTCGTTACTCAGGTTACCTACCTCTCATTCTTCCTTATTCTCATATCTATCTATATATATATATATATCAACTGATCGCGATCGTTAACGTATAAACAGGCTGGACCAGCAGGGGTTTTTACACACAAGGAAGTTTTCTCATCCATTTACAACACAACCAAGCAGGTTTTCAAATGTAAGT
The DNA here is from genome assembly GCF_001406875.1 of Solanum pennellii. NCBI lineage: Eukaryota > Viridiplantae > Streptophyta > Magnoliopsida > Solanales > Solanaceae > Solanum > Solanum pennellii. The sequence continues at coordinate 54,318,030 of NC_028644.1, forward strand.
CTCACTAACTAACAGAAAATTATAGTTTTGACAATCTTTTCTTACATAATGTGTTGTGTTGATGCAGATGTGCTGGCATATACAGCTCATGTACCCTCATTTGCTGATACTTGGGGATGGGTTATGGTTAGTACTGATTATTAGGATTAATTTACTCCAAATTAATTAAGAAATTAATAGTTATAATAAATTACTTTTATATTAATTGCAGGCTTCTGATCAACCATTTTGTCTTGATGCTGGAAAATTGGACAAGAAAATAGCAGAAAGAATTGAAGGAGAATTGTTATATCTTAATGGTGCTTCATTCTTCTCTTCCACCATCTTGAACAAGACCGTTGCCAAAACGTAAGCTTTAGAAACTACTGTTTCCATGGGCCACTTCTCTGTCAATCAATTTTGTTATGTGTTCACAAGTTATTATATATTTAGAATTATTCTATTTCTTTTATAAAAAAAAAAAGTCATAAGTTTCGTCTGAACTCTCAAATCCTCACTTAGCTTCGCCACCAATATTTTTTCTTTGTTTAATGTCAACAGGTTGAAGAATGAGAGTCATGTGTATGCTGAAGATGATGCAAGGTTCATTCATGGGCATGGATTGGGATTTAGAAATTGAGTTTCTGATGGGGGGAACTGTACAGCCAAATGTTTGGGAAACAAAGGAATATGAATTGTTGAAACATTAATGTTTTCTTAATGATATTTGTTATTTAGTAGCTTTTGATTTGGTCAGCAGTATAGGCTTAGGCTGCTCTTCTGATTGTCCAATCACTATATATTTACTATTTCATGTAATGGCAAGATTTGAAAAGAAAAAGAATCAATTTCCATCACATTGTCTTCTTTTTGTTGTGTTTAATTACTCCCAAGAACCCCTACACCCCTTCACAATTTATTAATTTATTCTATCTCTTCCATATAAATTGAATATTTGGAGTTTTTTTCATTGTTCAAAGTTCAAGATCGATGCTTGAATTTTTTTTTGTTTGTCCTTTCCTTTAATTAAGTTTGGTATTTTCTAGGAGCCTAATTGTACTATTTACAAAGTTGTATTTCTGAAAATTTCCATCACATTGTCTTCTTAAATATTTTTTTTTTAATAAATGTGCATTGCCCGAGTAAAATAAGGCTAAATGCCTTCTTAATAAATGTGTATTGTGTGAGAGTTAAGCATTAAAAGTGTCGCAAATCTATGGCACATTAATAAACAACATTAGCAAGGGCATGGAAAGGACTTCTACACTGTACTTGTCATGTGCGTGATGAAACAATGTAGTTTTGGCGACTAAGTGTTAGTGGGTGACATGAGACAAGGATGCTGGAGTGTTGGTTAAGAAGACTTGGCACAGTGGCAAGGCAGTAAAATGACTTGACGATGGCAAGAAGGTTGTTCGATGTGGGCATGAAGCTGACACAAACCAGGGAATAAAACTAAGTGTTGAACAAGGCTGAAATGTTCCAAGTATTGGGCAAGGAAATTTGGCTAGGCTGAAATGTTCCAAGTATTGGGCAAGGAAATTTGGCTAAGGCAAATGAAAACCATGTGTACGGCACATGGGTTGTTTTATTTTGAAATTTGAATGTTGTATTGCTCCTACAACTATTAAGTTGTACTTGGTTAATTTTAAATGTAACAATTTTGCTAAGCCATGTGCAGGGCACATGAGCAATTGTAACTGTCAGCAACTGCCTATGTGTAGAGTGTTAAAACTGGCCAATAATCAAGTTTATCATGAACAGAGTAAGCATATTGAAGCGGACTGTCATTATGTTTGAGATTGTATTCAACATGGCTCTGTTGGTTTGTCATCACATTTCAACACAACGTCAACTTGTTCATGTGTTTATAAAGCTTTAGGTCCACATCGGTTTTAAACATAATAGTGTACTTGGTAGTAAGTTATAGTTTTGAATTTTTAATTATGAAGATTTTGGTGTAAAGTTTGTATCCTATAATAGGACTATTCTACGTATAGAGTTTGTGTTTGTAAACCACATAAGTTGTTCCTGTATATCTATGTTATTCAACCTGTATTATAAGGTTAGCCTAAAACGACAGAAACAGAATAAGATGAAACATAAAGTATACAAGAAGTAATCTGAGTCCACAGAAATTGTTGTGTGTCCTTAAGAAATTTAATCCCCTCACTGTACTCGAGGTTATGGATTAATTTCTCCCAAGATAAAACGGATTAACCCTGTTAAAGAAATAGCGGTACCTCAAATTTCTTTAACTTCAGTGAACTTCAGAACAACAACAAGTCACACAGACTAAGTCGATCGACTTGATTTGTTTGAGAGAAAAAATTTATGCAGAGGAGGAAAAAATTCAGTGTTTGAAAAAACGAAAAGTGACTTCCTTTTATAGCCATTTTCAGCATGAAACGTGTCTGTTCAGAGAAATTTGTTCAGACCCATTTTATTCAGAAAGTTGTGTCTTTTGGAAAAAATAACAACTTTTCAGAAAAATGTGTCTGTTAGGAACATAACGGCTTTTCGGAAAGTAACGACTCTTTGAAAAGAGTAACAACTTTTTGGAATGTTGCCGTTACCCGCAAATTTATAAGAGATAATATTAACATGATTTATTTGATTTAATAAAAACTGATTAAATAAATTTTGTCCAAAAAATTATCAATCAAGCCGAGCGATGACGGCGCGAGGGGGCATCTTCTTCTTAGCTCTTTAAGAAGTAATGAAAGTGTTTCCTTATATAAGGACAACAAGTTTCCTTTCTTTTGCCGATATGGGAGAAATGACTTTTCATTTGCACTTTGCAAATGACTTTTCATTTTCGCTCCAAAATAGTTCCCTCACTTTTCATATTCTCTCTTTTCTTTTCCCATTCACAATTGCTAAACCCATTAATCCCCCACATGAATGGGGAAGGCTATTGTTAAAACATATGCATGAAAAAACTTGTGTGTCTTGTAGATAAAGGTTAATCGCATCTGGATAAGTAGGTTCCCCTTTAAACTTTCCGTAGTGAACATATATCGGATATACTCGGTCAATCGGTAGATTTGATGTCTTTGAACCGTCGAGCTTTGGTGTATACCTAGAAAAAATATGTCACACAATCAACCCTTGAACTGTTCTTAGTTCTCATTATTTTGTTCGTTTCAGCCATGAACACATCTTGGATAATAAGTGCTTAAAGAACTGGCCTTACCGGATTCTCCTTGAAGCGGCTTACACTTCACACTTACAAAGTGTAACGACCCGCTAGGTCGTTTTGAGAACTAGGACTAGTTTGACTCCTTTTAAAAATTTAAAGAGGTATTTTTAAACTATTCGAAACTAAGAATATTTAGTTGATAAAAATTTTAGTGAAGAATTAATCTAGTTAATAGTTAGTGGGTCATATCCATAATTCATTTAATACCTTTTTACTTGACCCATTAATTGATTTAGGGTAGTGGGGTTAGTTTATTTATTTTACTTAATTAACATTAGAAGGGCAGAAAACAAAAGAGGTAGAAACTGATTTTTTTTTTGGGCAGCGTAGATTACAGAACAAAGAGGAACGAAGTAAAGTATTGAAGGTAAAAGTTTTTCCTTAACCGATCTATATTCTGCATAAGCATGCATAGTGGTAAAAATTGTTGGCGTGAAGAATCTTTTGATATCGTATTGTTTGTCGTAACTTGTTATTAAAAGAGATATAACTTTAGTAAAATTATTAGATTGAATTGAATGGATGTTTAGTTATTAAGAATTCCTAATGATTTCCATATATAGGAATATTTTTAAAGTTGAAATTTATATATAGTCGTAGTTGCAGATTTGAAAAAAAAAAAGAGGGTCGTTGGTCTATAATTTTCTCGTATTCATTATTATTAGTATATTTTTTTGGTATTAAAATGGTGGGGAGGGGAATGGAATCTTAAGCCAATCATTGGGAAATCATGCCAATGATTGGCAATTAAGAGAATGCCTTAAAAAAAAAAGGAAAAGGAATTGGCAGGTTGCAGGGAATTGACGTTTAGGAAGAACAAAAAAAAAGAAAAAAAAGGAGAAGGTCACGTTGGAGCAGTGATTTGTTGATTATTATTTTATACATATATAAAACTAAGATATTAGTTTGATATATTGAGATAGGTAATTAATTATTAGGTGTATATTATATAATTTAACATTGAATTCAAGGGTATTGGGAGATGTTAAAGTTAAGTTCTTGGCTTGAATTTAGCAAGTATGAAAAATTGGGCATACCAATATATATCAAGATTGGGAGTTTGGTTAGAAATATGAGTGAGTTTAGCGTCTATGATAGACATAATAATTTGAATGTCTACAAAAATTTGCTTACTTATGAATATTGCATAATTGGTAGATTGGGAACGTTCCGAAACTTTGCGAAAAGGGAAGGAATTATCTTGAAGATTCGTGGCACGAGGTTCGACTCTTAAGGTATGTTAAGACTTTTAGACTTGTTGAAAGACGTTTTCCTAATTAAAGATTAAATGAAAATAGACAAAGCGGTAAGGGAGAAAGATGGGGGTCTCGTATCAATGGTGTGACGGGCATTGGTACAATTACCGGTGTTATAAAACGGAAAATTTCTACTATAGAATGTGAATTGTAATTTGAGAATGCCAAGCATATGGGCATTAGGTGATATATTATTGACTTGAAATCCTTGTGTGATTGTGTTTTCTTTATTACACTTGTATAGTTGTGATAATCGAGGTGGTTATGTAGTATGTCGATATTTGACTGATTCGGGTGCATCATCATCCCCTTTATCGAAATAATATTGTGTACATGCATTGACATGAGATTGAGTATAAGTTGGGCACGTGGAGATCGTCCGTGCTGGGGACGGTGAGATGTTAAGATTGTAATTTGGGCACGTGGAGACCGTCCGTGCGAAAATTGTTTGATATTATGATAGTGCGTTGAGATCGTCCGCACAGACACGTGGAGATCGTCCGTGTCGGTATATGGACCTCGCGAGTCCTCCATGGGTCATGAGCTCTCGATGTATTTCCGAGGAGTATCATGTATATACGGTTGAGTGAGTACTGGGTATTCTGA
>NC_028644.1:54324795-54352464 GCF_001406875.1 Solanum pennellii
GTTAGTTAAGTTTGTTAAAATATGTTGGTTGGCTTACCTATTGGTTGGGAATATAGGTGCCATCACGACTCATGATTTTTGGGTCGTGACAAATTTGGTATCAGAGCCTTAGGTTCATCGGTCTCAAGAGTACAAGAGCAATGTCTAGTAGAGTCTTGCGGATCGGTATGAAGACGTCCATACCTATCTTCGAGAGGCTATAAGACATTTTGGAAATATTCTGTTCTTTTATTCATTATCGTGCACACTTGACCTTGTAGAAATTCTAATCTTGATATCTCATTGTCTCTCAGATGGCGAGGAATCGTACATCGGCAAGTGGTGGTCAGGATCCTATTCCTGCGCCTGCTTCTGGGAACACTATCCGAGGTAGAGGTAGGGGACGAGCTCGAGGTCGGGGTAGGGGCCGTATTGCAGCACCTGTGGATGGTCAAGTACCAATAGCTACCCAGGGTCGCGATAGGACCGTACCTCCTGATGCAGAGGTTATTCATGGGGATGTTGATGGTGTCGAGGGGGAGGGGCTAGCTCAGGCTCCACCCAGTACTATTGTCCCCCAGTGCTTCAAGATACCTTGGCTCGTATGTTAGGAATCCTAGAGGGGATGGCCCAGGCAGGAGCTTTGCCTGTCACTTCTGATGGCTCACAGACCCGTGTTGGAGGTCAAACTCCAGATCCGATAGTTGCTCCAGATTCTCAGACTCCCAGGACTCAGCCAGCTGCCGCTGTAGCTCCTCGTTTGGATAGTATGGAGTTTCCAGATATGACATCACATTTGGTGAACAGGCCTTCTATGACTATTGATGAGCAAAAGATGTTTGGGAGGTTCAGACTAATGAATCCTCCTACTTATACTGGTGACTTAGCTGAGGATGCATATGAGTTTATAGTTAGTTGTCATGAGAGGTTGCATAATCTTGGATTAGTGGAGTCTCATGGAGTTGACTACACAGCGTTTCAGATGACTGGCTCTGCTAAGCAGTGGTGGAGGGATTATATTAGTAGTAGGCCAGCTGGATCTCATCCACTATCCTGGACTGAGTTTACTCAGGTATTTCTATCCAAATTTGTTCCACGCAGTGAGAGGGAGCGCAAGAGGGCCGAGTTTGAGGGTTTGCAGCAAAATGGTATGTCAGTTGCAGAGTATGAGGGTAAATTTCATGCCTTGGCTAGGCATGCTTCGATGATACTTCCCACAGAGGCTGAGAGAGTGAGGAGGTTTGTTAAGGGGCTGATTATTCCAATTCGTCTAGGAGTTTCTCAGGTTGCTGCTTCTGGTGTTCCATTCCAGAAAGTGGTAGATGCTGCTAAGGAGTTGGAGATGATTCGACGTGAGGGATTTGAGCAGCGAGAGGGCAAGAGGACTCGTTATTCAGGTGATTATGGTGGTGCTCCGCCTAGGAGTCGGGGTTACTTGGGCAGAGGTTATCACCCTCAGTCCAGCAGACCCATTCATGCTGCTATACCAGCGTCTGAGGCTGGTTACGCTGGGCATAACTCTTCGAGCTCGGTACATACTTCGCAGGGTTCATCTTCTAGACCTGTAGTTCGTGGAGGGCATTCTGGTCATTCAGGTTCCTCTCATCAGCCTGCGTCTCGTAGGGGTTGCTTTGAGTGTGGTGATATGGGACACTTTGTGAGAGACTGCCCTAGGACCAGACGTGGTGGCTTACATCAGGGTTCTCAGGCTTCGACTTCCAGGGCTGCACAACCTCCAGCTAGGGGTGGTGCACAGAATGGTAGAGGTGGTTCTCATTCAGGTAGAGGTGGTTCTCCTTCTGGTCGAGGTGGTGGTCGTGGAGGTTCACAATCTGATGGAGGTCGTTCTCACTGTTATGCTTTTCCAGGTAGGCCAGAGGCTGAAGCCTCAGATGCTGTTATCACAGGTATTATTCCGGTTTGTCATCGACCAGCTACTGTATTATTTGATCCAGGCTCTACTTATTCTTATGTGTCCACATATTTTGCTCCTAGTCTGGATATATTGTGTGAGTCTCTTGATTTGTCGATACGTATTTCTACTCCTGTCGGGGATTCTGTAGTTGTAGATCAGGTGTATCGTTTATGTACTGTTACTTTGATGGGGTATGACACTCATGCAGATTTAAAGGTCTTAGATATGATAGATTTTGATGTGATTCTTGGTATGGATTGGTTATCTTCTTACCACGAAATTTTAAATTGTCATGCCAAGACCATCACTTTAGCTATGCCTGGAATTCCTATAGTAGAATGGAGAAGTACTCTTAGTCATCCTTCTAAGGGTGTGATATCATTCCTTAAGGCTCGTCAGTTGGTACAGAGAGGATGTTTGGCGTACTTGGCCCACATTCGAGATACTAGTATGGAGACTCCTATGCTTGAGTCTATTCCATTAGTGAGTGGATTTTCAGAAGTATTTCCGACCGATTTGCCAGGCCTTCCACGAGATCGTGATATTGATTTTTGTATTGATGTGGAGCCAGACACTCGGCCTATTTCCATTCCTCCTTATCGTATGGCACCGGCTGAATTGAAAGAGTTGAAGGATTCCAAGGAGGGTATCATGGTGGATCCTAAGAAGATTGAGGTGGTTAGAGATTGGGTCAGACCTGCTTCAGTTACTGAGATTCAAAGTTTCTTGGGCCTTGCAGGTTATTATCGACGGTTGGTGAGGGTTTCTCATCCATTGCATCTCCATTAACTAGATTGACACAGAAGGAGGTGACTTTTCAGTGGTCTGACGAATGTGAGGTTAGTTTCCAAAAGCTCAAGACTTTATTGACTACTGCTCCGATTTTGACCCTACCCGTGGAGGGAGAGGGTTTTGTTGTATATTGTGATGCTTCTCGGATTGGTCTTGGTTGTGTGTTGATGCAGAAGTGAAGGGTGATAGCTTATGCTTCGAGGCAGTTAAAGGTTCATAAGAAGAACTACCCTATTCATGATGTAGAGTTGGCGGCTGTTGTGTTTGCATTAAAGATTTGGAGGCATTATCTTTATGGCGTGCATTGTGAGGTGTTCACGGATCATCGTAGTCTCCAGTATATATTCAATCAGAGGGATCTAAATTTGAGGCAGAGGAGATGGTTGGAGTTGCTCAAAGACTACGATATGACTATTCTTTATCACCCAGGCAAAGCAAATGTTGTAGCAGATGCCTTGAGTCGGAAGGCGGTAAGTATGGGTAGTCTAGCCATGTTACAGGTTGGCGAGCGTCCTTTAGCTAGGGATGTCCAATCCCTGGCCAATAGCTTTGTGAGACTTGATATTTCAGAATCTGGTAAGGTGTTGGCTTATATGGAGGCTAGGTCATCCTTGTTGGAGCAGATTCGGGCTCAACAGTTTGATGATGGTGATTTATGTAAGATTAGGGACAAGGTTTTAAAAGGAGAAGCCAAGGCTGCAATTCTTGATAGTGAGGGAGTTTTGAGGATTAAGGGTCGTATATGTGTTCCTCGTACAGGTGATTTGACTAGATTGATCATGGAGGAGGCTCATAGTTCGAGGTACTCTATTCATCCGGGGGCTACTAAGATGTATCGTGACTTGAAGCAACACTATTGGTGGTGTCGTATGAAGAGGGACATAGTAGATTTTGTATCTCGATGTTTGAATTGTCAGCAAGTGAAGTATGAACACCAAAAGCCTGGAGGTATGACTCAGAGGATGCCCATACCTGAGTGGAAGTGGGAGCGCATTGCTATGGACTTTGTGGTAGGGTTGCCACGTACCTTGGGTAAGTTTGATGCTATATGGGTCATCGTGGATCGACTGACTAAGTCTGCACACTTTGTACCAGTTCAGACTACCTATAACTCAGAAAGGTTAGCCAAGATTTATATTCGGGAGATAGTTCGGTTGCATGGGGTTCCTATATCTATTATTTCAGATCGTGGCACCCAATTTACATCTCATTTCTGGCGGTCTATGCAGAAAGAGTTGGGCACTCGGGTGGATCTTAGTACAGCCTTTCACCCTCAGACTGATGGTCAGTCTGAGCGGACTATTCAGGTTCTTGAGGACATGTTGCGGGCGTGTGTGATTGACTTTGGTGGTCAGTGGGATCAGTTCTTGCCTTTAGCGGAGTTTGCTTACAATAATAGTTATCATTCGAGCATTGAGATGGCACCATTTGAGGCTCTGTATGGTAGGAGATGTCGATCTCCAATTGGCTGGTTTGATGCATTTGAGGTTAGACCATGGGGTACAGATTTGTTGAGGGAGTCCTTGGACAAGGTCAAGTTGATCCAAGATAGACTTCTCATGGCTCAGAGTAGGCAAAAGAGTTATGCAGATCGAAAGATTCGTGATTTAGAGTTTATGGTTGGAGAGAGGGTTTTATTGAAGGTTTCACCCATGAAGGGTGTGATGAGGTTTGGAAAGAAGGGCAAGTTGAGCCCAAGGTATATTGGTCCTTTCGAGATTGTTGAGCGTATTGGTGAGGTGGCGTATCAGTTGGCTTTGCCACCTGGTTTGTCAGGTGTCCATCCTGTATTTCATATTTCAATGCTTAAGAAGTATCATCGGGGTGGTGATCATGTGATTCAATGGGATTCAGTGTTACTTGATCAGAATTTGACTTTTGAGGAAGAGCCGATCACCATTTTGGATAGGCAAATTCGGAAGCTAAGGTCCAAGGAGATTGCTTCAGTAAAGGTTCAGTGGAAGCATCGTCCAGTGGAGGAGGCTACATGGGAGACAGAGTCAGACATGAGGAGTAAATATCCTCATCTTTTTGAGCGTTCAGGTTAGCTCTTTTCTTTTCCCGTTCGAGGACGAACGTTTGTTTAAGTGGTAGGTGATGTAACGACCCGCTAGGTCGTTTTGAGAACTAGGACTAGTTTGACTCCTTTTGAAAATTTAAAGGGGTATTTTTAAACTATTCGAAACTAAGAATATTTAGTTGATAAAATTTTTAGTGAAGAATTAATCTAGTTAATAGTTAGTGGGTCATATCCATAATTCATTTAATACCTTTTTACTTGACCCATTAATTGATTTAGGTTAGTGGGGTTAGTTTATTTATTTTACTTAATTAACATTAGAAGGGCAGAAAACAAAAGAGGTAGAAACTGATTTTTTTTTTGGGCAGCGTAGATTACAGAACAAAGAGGAACGAAGTAAAATATTGAAGGTAAAAGTTTTTCCTTAACCGATCTATATTCTGCATAAGCATGCATTAGTGGTAAAAATTGTTGGCGTGAAGAATCTGTTGATATCGTATTGTTTGTCGTAACTTGTTATTAAAAGAGATATAACTTTAGTAAAATTATTAGATTGAATTGAATGGATGTTTAGTTATTAAGAATTCCTAATGATTGCCATATATAGGAATATTTTTAAAGTTGAAATTTATATATAGTCGTAGTTGCAGATTTGAAAGAAAAAAAAAGAGGGTCGTTGGTCTATAATTTTCTCGTATTCATTATTATTAGTATATCTTTTTGGTATTAAAATGGTGGGGAGGGGAATGGAATCTCAAGCCAATCATTGGGCAATCATGCCAATGATTGGCAATTAAGAGAATGCCTTAAAAAAAAAGGAAAAGGAATTGGCAGGTTGCAGGGAATTGACGTTTAGGAAGAAAAAAAAAAGAAAAAAAAGGAGAAGGTCACGTTGGAGCAGTGATTTGTTGATTATTATTTTATACATATATAAAACTAAGATAATAGTTTGATATATTGAGATAGGTAATTAATTATTAGGTGTATATTATATAATTTAACATTGAATTCAATGGTATTGGGAGATGTTAAAGTTAAGTTCTTGGCTTGAAATTTAGCAAGTATGAAAAATTGGGCATACCAATATATATCAAGATTGGGAGTTTGGTTAGAAATATGAGTGAGTTTAGCGTCTATGATAGACATATAATAATTTGAATGTCTACAAAAATTTGCTTACTTATGAATATTGCATAATTGGTAGATTGGGAACGTTCCGAAACTTTGCGAAAAGGGAAGGAATTATCTTGAAGATTCGTGGCACGAGGTTCGGCTCTTAAGGTATGTTAAGACTTTTAGACTTGTTGAAGGACGTTTTCCTAATTAAAGATTAAAAATGAAAATAGACAAAGGGGTAAGGGCGAAAGATGGGGGTCTCGTATCTATGGTGTGACGGGCATTGGTACGATTACCGGTGTTATAAAACGGAAAATTTCTACTATAGAATGTGAATTGTAATTTGAGAATGCCAAGCATATGGGCATTAGGTGATATATTATTGACTTGAAATCCTTGTGTGATTGTGTTTTCTTTATTACACCTGTATAGTTGTGATAATCGAGGTGGTTATGTAGTATGTCGATATTTGACTGATTCGGTATTCAGACAGGATATCCTGTTATTCAGTATTCAGACAGGATATCCCTTATATTAGATTTGTCATTTTAGTTTCAGACTTGCATCGTATTCTAGAAGCTCTTGTACTTATGACACCAATTCTTGGTTAGTATTTTTTTTCAGTTTTCCGCATTCGTACTTATAAGGAACTCAATATTGAAGATTTGGCTTATTTTATTTTTTTTTCACTCACTAGTTAGTTAAGTTTGTTAAATATGTTGGTTGGCTTACCTATTGGTTGGGAATATAGGTGCCATCACAACTCGTGATTTTTGGGTCGTGACACATAGGTGATTTCTAAATGTGTTTATCCCATAGATACACCATTTGATATTCCCTGTATCAAACTTAGAAACCATTAAAAAGTCCTTATGTCTTTATCCTGGTTACTAAACATTGTCTCATCATGAGAATGGACCATAAAATAATAATTTTTCTTGACAATGTTGAACCGTCATCAATGACTTTGTTTTATCTCCTTGAACCTAGATCTTGGGATCTCCAGTCTTCTCAGTAGAGTTACCGCCACAATGACTTGTTCTCGGCCATAGTCCCATTCCCGTCGATGGTCTCAACTTTCTCTCTAGTTAGGACTTTTGTAAGTGGATCCGACACATTATCTTTTGACTTCACATAGTCAATTGTGATAATTCCACTAAAGAGTAGTTGTCTCACAGAGTTATGTCTTCGTCTTATGTGACGAGACTTGCCGTTATACATAATGCTTCCAGCCCTTCCTATTGCAGCTTGACTATCACAGTGTATACATATAGGGGTCATTGGTTTGGGCCAAAATGGAATATCTTCTAAGAAATTTCAGAGCCATTCAGCTTCTTCACCTGCCTTGTCTAAAGCAATGAATTCAGACTCCATTGTAGAGCGAGCTATACATGTTTGTTTGGATGATTTCCAAAATATTGCTCCTCCACCAATAGTAAAAACGCATCCACTTGTGGATTTTATTTCAGTTGACCCAGTAATCCAATTTACATCACTATATCCTTCAAGAACGGCTGGATATTTGTTGTAATGTAAAGCATAGTTTTGAGTGTCATCTAAGTATCCCAAAACTCTCTTCATTGCCAACCGCTTTGATTAGGATTACTTGTGTATCGACTCAGTTTACTGATAGTGCAAGCTATGTCTGGTCGTGTACAATTAATGACATACATTAAGTNTATAAGCATATCATCTACATATAGGCATAAAATAACTTCCTGATTTGGAGTATCTTTAATGTAAACACATTTATCACATTCATTGATCTTAAATCCATTTGACAACATGGTTTGATCAAACTTTGCATATCATTGTTTTGGTGCTTGTTTTAGTCCATAAAGTGACTTAATAAGTTTGCACTCTTTCTTTTCCTTACCAGGAACTACAAAACCCTCAGGTTGTTCTATGTTAAATTTCTTCTTCCATNCAAACTTACTAGCGAGCATACGCTTTGTAGCTTTTATATTAGCAATGTCTTTGCTCATTATAAGCATATCATCTACATATAGGCATAAAATAACTTCCTGATTTGGAGTATCTTTAATGTAAACACATTTATCACATTCATTGATCTTAAATCCATTTGACAACATGGTTTGATCAAACTTTGCATGCCATTGTTTTGGTGCTTGTTTTAGCCCATAAAGTGACTTAATAAGTTTGCACACTTTCTTTTCTTTACCAGGAACTACAAAACCCTCAGGCTGTTCTATGTAAATTTCTTCTTCCAGCTCTCCATTTAAGAAGGCTGTTTTCACATCCATTTGATGAATTTCAAGATCGTATACTGCAGCTAGTGCAATTAACATCCGAATTGATGTAATCCTAGTCACTGGAGAGTATGTGTCAAAATAATCAAGACATTCTTTTTGTCTAAAACCTTTGACAACAAGTCTTGCTTTATATTTATCAATAGTTCCATCATCTTTCATCTTCCTTTTAAAAATCCATTTTGAACCCAAGGATTTGTTCCCTAGAAGAAGATCAACCAACTCCCAAGTATGATTGCTTAAGATTGATTCAATTTCACTATTAATNGGAAGATCAACCAACTCCCAAGTATGATTGCTTAAGATTGATTCAATTTCACTATTAACAGTCTACTTCCAAGAGGTTGAGTCGCTAGATAACATTGCTTCCTTGAATGTTTGAGGCTCACTTTCAAGAAGAAATGTTACAAAATCATATCCAAATGAAGTAGATGTCCTTTGACGTTTACTGCGTCTTGGACTTTCTTCATTGGGTTCATTCTCTTTTAATTCTTCTCTGGGTTGTTTAGATCCCCCACTAGATGACTCAAGTCTAGTTTTATACGGATAGATTATGTTCAAAATATTCAGCACTATCGGATTCCATTACTGTATTATCATGAATATCCGAATGTTCGGACTTATGAACCAAAAATCGACATGCCTTACTGTTTGTGGCATATCCAATGAATACACAATCCACAGTCTTAGGCCCTATTTTACCCTCTTGTCGGAACTTGGACTTTGGCTAGACACCCCCACACTTTGAAATATTACAAGTTGGGTTCTCTACCTTTCCATTTCTCATATGGAATTACATTTGTCTTTGAGTGAGGCACTCTGTTAAGTATTTGATTTGCTGTAAGGATAGCTTCCCCCCACAAGTTCTGTGGTAAACCTGAACTTATAAGTAATGCATTCATCATTTCTTTTAAAGTTCGATTTTTCCTTTCTGCAATTCCATTAGACTGAGGAGTGTAGGGAGCAGTAGTTTGATGGATTATTCCATTTTCTAAACATATTTCTGCAAATGGAGATTCATATTCTCCACCTCTATCACTTCTGATCATTTTGATCTTTTTATCTAACTGATTTTCAACTTCAGTTTTATATTGCCTAAATGCATCTATTGCTTCATCCTTACTATTTAGCAAATAGACATAACAATATCTAGTGCAATCGTCAATAAAAGTTATGAAATACTTTTTCCCACCACGTGATGGTGTTGACTTCATGTCACAAATATCAGTGTGAATCAATTCTAAAGGATTTGAATTCCTTTCAACATATTTATAAGGATTCTTAGCATACTTAGATTCAACGCAAATTTCACATTTTGATTTATTGCACTCAAATTTTGGCAAAATATTTAAGTTAATCAGTTTTCGCAAGGTTTTGTTATTAACGTGTCCCAAACGTTCATGCCATAAACATTTAGACTCAAGCAAGTAAGAAGAAGCAAAATCTTTATTCATATCAACTGCAATTACATTGAGTTTGAAAAGGCCATCACTAAGGTAGCCTTTTTCTACATACATATCATTCTTGCTTACTACTACTTTACCAGAAACAAATACACATTTGAATCCATTCTTGGTCAGAACTGGAATTGAAACTAAATTCTTTCTCAATTCTGGAACATAAGAGACCCTATTCAAAGTCACCACCTTGCCTGATGTCATCTTTAATAGGACTTTGCCAGTTCCTTCCACCTTTGCAACAACGAAGTTTGCCATAAACAGTATATGATGAAAATAATTCTTTGTTAGCACAAACATGGCATGAGGCACAAGAATCTATCCACCATTCTCTTGGATTTCTAACCAAGTTACATTCTGAAAGCATTGCACAGAGATCGTCCATTTCTCCTTTTTCAGCCAAGTTTGCTTGATCCTTCTTTTTCTTGTCCTTCTTAGGACCCCCGCATTCAGTAGCCCTATGACCATGTTTACCACAGTTGAAGCAGTTTCCGTTGAATTTCTTCTTAGGAGGATTGCTTTTTGGACCAGATGCTTTCTTTCTTTTCTTTAATTTTGTGGGATCTTCTTCAACAAAATTTACTCCAGATATTGCTGAATTATCACGTGATCTCTTTTCTGCAGCCTTATTATCCTCTTCGATTCTCAACCTTACTATGAGATCTTCAACAGTCATCTCCTTGCGTTTATGTTTCAAGTAATTTTTGAAGTCCTTCCATAATGGAGGTAACTTTTCAATAATTATAGTCACTTGAAAGACATCATTACAATCAATCCTACATTAAAGATTATGTGAGTATTAAGGAAAAACTTAATATTTCTAACATAGGCATTAAATAAATTTATACCTTCAGCAAGGAGATCATGAATTATAACCTGCAGTTCTTGAACTTGGGTGACGACGGTCTTACTGTCTATCATCTTATAGTCCAGAAATTTTTCCACAATGAATTTCTTCATTCCGGCATCTTCTGTTTTGTACTTCTTTTCTAAAGCATCCCAAAGTTCTTTTGAGGTTTTGACATTGCTGTACACATTGTACAGATCATCTTGCAGGCCACTCAGAATATAATTTTTATACAAAAAATCTGAGTGTGTCCATGCTTCTGTTACCAAGAATCGTTCATTAGGCGGAGTTTCATCTGACATAACAGGAACAATGCTCATTAATGAACTTCTGCAGACTCAACATAGTGAGATAGAAGAACATCTTCTGCTGCCATCTCTTAAAGTCGACTCCAGAAAACTTTGCAGGTTTCTCAGCCGGCGCTAAGGCAGCATTTGAACGATTATGTGCAACCGATGTTGTTGCAGCACTTACTGTTGCAGCACTTACTGTTCCAGCACTTACTGTTCCAGCATTTGTTTGACTTGAGTTAGTCATTTTTCTTTTTTTGTGTCACAAATGGCAGATAATTTAAGTATTTGAAATACTAACAGTAAAGAACAAATCTTTACACAGACTGTTTCTAATTTAACGATAAAGTTTTTATGTTCTTTTAATCGTTAATCGAATGAATTTTAAAAATTCAAGCAGAGTAAAAAAACATAAAGGTTTTAATCTCCAGAAACTTCAAATACAGAAACTTATTAAATTTCTTAAGATTGTTATTCAACCTGTATTATAAGGTTAGCCTAAAACGACAGAAACAGAAAAAGATGAAACATAAAGTATACAAGAAGTAATCCGAGTCCACAGAAACTACTGTGTGTCCTTAAGAAATTTAATCCCCTCACTGTACCCGAGGTTATGGATTAATTTCTCTCAAGATAAAATGGATTAATCCTGTTAAAGAAATAGCGGTACCTCAAATTTCTTTAACTTCAGCGAACTTCAGAACAGCAACAAGTCACACAGACTCAGTCGATCGACACTTTGATTTGTCTGAGAGAAAAAATTTATGCAGAGGAGGAAAAAATTCAGTGTTTGAAAAAACGAAAATTGACTTCCTTTTATAGCCATTTTCAGCAAGAAACGTGTCTGTTCAGAGAAATCTGTTCAGACCCGTTTTATCCAGAAAGTTGTGTCTTTTGAAAAAAATAATAACTTTTCGAAAAAATGTGTCTGTTAGAAAAATAACGGCTTTTCGGAAAGAGTAACAACTTTTTGGAATGTTACCGTTACCCGCAAATTTATAAGAGATAATATTAACAGGATTTATTTGATTTAACAAAAACTGAATAAATAAATTTTGTCCAAAAAATCTGAAGCCGAAGTCGAGCGACGACGGCGCGAGGGAGCATCTTCTTCTTAGCTCTTTAACAAGTAATGGAAGTGTTTCCTTGTATAAGGACAACAATTTCCCTTTCTTTTGCCGATATGGGAGAAATGACTTTTCATTTACACTTTACAAATGACTTTTTATTTTCCCTCCAAAATAGTTCCCTCACTTTTCATATTCTCTCTTTTCTTTTCCCATTCACACTTGCTAAACCCAACGATCTATATATATATATTAAAGAGCACTTGCTCTAACATTTCAAATAAGATTGATTCTCTGTTTTACCACAATTATCAACAGGTATTGGAGTGCATTAAGAGGAAGTACCGGAAAACATTTTCACAAGGAAGCAGCAGCATCAATCTGGGGTGCAATGATCTGCTTAGAAGAACAACACTACACAGGCTGTTGAAATGTTGTACAGATCAAGAGGGAAGTAAAGTACACAAATTTAAAGAAGGCACATACAAGTATAGTTATTTTTTTGCATATATTAATTAGGATACATTACTGTCACCCACTGACTTATATTAGTTGTTGTCGTACAAATTCACAACAAGAACTCAGTTGCATGTTATCCATCACAGAGAGATGCTCATTACTGGTTTGAAACATGTTGAAAGCTAACATAGAAAAGGAGAAAGAAAAAGTGCTCTTCTGGCTCCTCTGCCCACTAACACTCAAACAACACAAGAGTTGGTAAAAATCATTAGAAACCAAATTTGTGAAAACTGACAAAGGATAAATACCTTGCAACATAATTTCATCAAAAAATATTAGCAGATGAAACTTTTAATGTTACAAATATCAGTCTTCAGCATTGCAGAGCCAGGAGTTCATTGGTCAAACAAATGTAAATGAAAACCTTTTGCAGTGGAAGCTACACTTAAAATAAAGTCATCTAGTGTCCTCTCTGTTCCACAAGATGAACTTCCTGAGGAAGAAGATCATATTTTATATTCAGGTCATCAAACATTTTCTTCATTTCTAGGATCAGTTCAGTTCTCCGTCTGTTCTTTTCGCCATAGTTCTGAAAGTTCATCGTATGATTGAAAAAGATAGCCATTTTTATTTTGTTCATATTTTCAATCTCCTTCACCACCACACTATGATTTGGATGCCAATATTGGGGGGTTTTCTCTAAATACCTGATACATCAATAACAAGAAAGGTGAACAAGTCATGATGATGTAATAGAGAAAAGAACAATAGCAACAAGAAATAATATGATAACATAAGCAAAGGAAGAAGCAACGGAAACAACAAGTACATATAAATATCGAAGAATAAGATAATAGAAGAGTCATAATAATAATATTGACAAGGAAATCTAGACAATGCTCGACTACCTACTAACCTTTTATCCTAATCCTCGACCTTCATATCCTCCACATCCTCAATAAGTTGCAGCCTTACAGGTGTAACATGTCTTGCCTAATCACCTCTCCCTAGAACTTTTTGGCCTACCTCTACCTCTCCTTAGACTTACCATGGCCAAACTCTCACATCTTCTCACTAGGGCATTTGTACATCTCTTCTTCACATGCCTGAACTATCTTCGCTTCACTTTCCTCATCTTGTCCACTATGGAGGTCACTCTCACCTTGTCTCAAATATCTTAATTTTTAATCCTGTCTCTCCAAGTATGTCTACACATCCATCTCAATAATCACAAGGTATAGGGGAATACTTTTTCTTTTCTTTTTATGAGTAGGAGTATAGAGCAATAATTTTACTTTTCTTTTTATGAAAAGGAATATAGGGCAATACTTATACACATAAGATATCCTTATCTACCATCAAGTTGACGATTTACAGTTTTGTCATGGGAGGAACACTAATCAACATCTCATGTCCAAACTGTAATATGTTTCCTCAAAACTTTAAACCTTAAACTAACTGCCCTTGAAATATAAAGCCTAAGCTCAAATACTAAATTAATGGTAGTTGCTGGAGAATAAAGCCTAAGCCAAATCTTAGATTCATGGTTTCCAGTAAGTGTGGAAAGACCCCTAGTATTAAACCGCTTTTCTACAGTTAGAGAAATACAGGGTTTAAGATGAATTTTCAACATTGAATGTTCAGATTCTAGCTAGACTAGCTTTAATTTATGGAAGCACTTACCCTTATCAAAAACTATATCTTACAAACTGATATAGAAGTCAATATCGTTAATTATGAATGTCGTGTCTTTCTCCTAATAACTTTCAAATGCAAATCAACTGCAGATACTGGAAAAAGATGCAAGAACTTTCTATTTACCTCTTGATTTTCTCTTTTAAAGCTCCTATCTTTTCCACAGGTGTTCTGTAGTCAACGGAAAACTCAAAGTTATCACCCATATCAGGACTTCTGTAGAAGTTGCTGATTGGCTTGACCGCCAAAACTGAATTTGGGTAGAATATCTTTTCGTTATCAAACCTCAAGAATACTGTGGTCAAGATATTCATTTCTTCAACAGTCATCTGTCAATTTGCAAGATAAAAGTGTGAATTAACAAAGAAAAAAATGCAAAACAGCAAGAAGATGCAATTAGCAGACATTACCTGAACACCATCAATGACGCATCGATCGCCAACATCAAAAGGATGCATCACAAATACAAATATGATAGCTTCAAATATAGTCTTGCAAGTATTCCCAAAAATAAAAGCAGCTACCACGAGTTGTGACGACAGAAAGACAAGCACTTTAGTAGTCGCTATACCCACCAAGAGGAGCCAGATGATGATTATTATGACAATCAAAATACATGTCACAAGCTTGTTTAATTGCTTTACAGCAGTTTTTGTATCATTCAAAGCATGTGATAGAGCTCTGCGTCCTTGATAAACCTTGACCTGCAAGACATTGATATGCCAAAAAACTAAAAATGATTGATATGCCAAAAATGATAAATACTCATTCCATGACCATCTCATTAATCCAACGAATGACCTAGCGAAGTCAATAGGAAGGACTCATACATTTGACATCTAATCAACACCAGATGATGGTTTCTATTCACTTAGATGGCTGCTCTCCTGTTTTGGGAGGTGCTTGCAGGAAAGCAGTTATATTATGTAGTTCATGTGCATGATGCGATTACATAAACAGGAGAGCTCTAATTGTGCTACACTAATCACCAGAAAAATGTCCAGAATTATTATTATGTTTTATTTTCTAGATCCCGACATTCTGTATCATTTTAGTAATTAAACACCAGATGAAATGGATCTAGTTTAAATCATGCCAAAAGTTATTGCAAACTCAAACAATATGAGCATGGTGCACCCTTAATCCAACTGATTTAGATTCTTTTACATCAAATTGTCGAGCATAATCCAAAAAAAATGATTAAGTACTGAGCATACCACCCATTCCGTCAATGCTTTCCTATCAATCTGTCCAGTTTCTGCCACATCTATCATGGGGAACACAATATCGACCTCTTCTTTAATCAAGAATCTCTTAAGGTCATACTCATCAATGAACCTACACACGGAAATGAATTATGTGAATCAAGAGAGATGACACTAAATAAAAGAATGTTACAGGATATTTACTTAGGATGTGACATATTGAAACATCATAGTGATGTTTCAAATGCTAGTGTTTTCTTACTTGGAACCAGGCGGTGCGACATTCCTGAAGATGTGGTAGGCAGCAGCAATTGCTTCCTCCTCATTGTTGATCTCCTTATCCGTTTGCTCACATCCTATATCATAATCATTTTCACCTAACGAGCCAGAGATAGTGGAAAGTCCTGAGTTAGATATTACATCAACTAACATTTTCATGGTCCATGCAGAGACCTTTTCTCGCTTCATCTCATGAAGCTTATTAATATCAATTACCGCCTTTTCCTTCTTTTCCTTCCCATCTTTTCCCTTCAATGTTTTGCGGAAACTGAATTGACTGGCAACACTGTTTGATCTCCCCAGCATCTGAGCAGACTCCATAACTGGAAGTCCTGATAGGGTCAGTAGAATATACTGATGAAAGATTGATTCTTGAATCCTATCAAAGAATGTATTGACATGGAAGGAGGCAGCCAAAATCTTTAGCAGCAAAGTCTTCAAGAGCCACAAGAATGATCCGATAAGTAAAGCTGCTATAGTCCATGTAATAAAATTAGTAACCTTCTCAGTGGAATGTGACCGTTCCTCATTTGAGAAAAGCAGAACCCATGCGAGAAGAACCAAGCCAAACCAAATGCAAACTTGAACACTTTTCTTTAGACCAAAGACAAAATATAACACCTTCTTCCTCAATAAAAAGTTCAACTCTATCAACAAGGCAACAAAATGTATAAACCACTTAGTAACCAACATGCCACTAAAGGTCACCATAACAAGGACAATCCACTTCCAGATCTTCAAATCCCAAAGTTTCCAGTGTTCAAACTTCTTAACCAATAGACTAGCAAGCAAACATCCTAAAAGACAAAGAAACACCAGCCATTCAATCAGAACTTTTGTCTTAAATTTGTTATACTTCAACTTATTCCTTGAGCTCACTTTCTTATATATCTCCTCATCTTCATCGACTCCTCCAAAACCACCCGGTGATGCCATTAACGGTGTTCTTGGGGTTACAGATATAGATACTGTTCTTGTAGTCTCTTTAAATGTATCACTGGAACCCATTTTAGCAGTAGGCGAAGCACGGTTAGATACATTTCTATAAGGGGAATTTGCACTTGGCTCAGGTTGTTCATCAAACATGTTGGCATCAATAGGTAGAGATTGTTCACCAAATCTTGACTTGGGTTTTGAAAATGCAGAGCTGGCAAACGATTTTCGCCGACTGAGAGTTTCATTAGTTGGGATTTTGGGTGGTTTGTTGGCACTTGGGCTTGGGGTTGGAGAATACCTTGAAATTTCAGGTGAGGAATCATTCACTTGCACAGTCCTTGGAATCTGGGAAACTATAGGGGGATCAACTGTTGATCTTGGTGGTCGAACAGGACTGTTAGAATCTCTTTCATCTCCAGAGATCATGACAACCACTTCACTGGGGGGTTTCTTGTTCTCTGCCATGCCAATCTCCCCACTAAATTTTACAGCTTTACCATTTGCATCCATTCCAAAGCCAAGTTAAACATCAAGCACCTGAAGAATGAGAAAGAAGAAAGGATCACACAATGCAATAATAGAGTAAACATAACTGTAGAATTCAAAGTTTTCACCCAACTTTTGACAAAAGAGGCAAACACAGACTGGTTAATCAAAGATTCAGCAAAAAAAGACGTGTTATTATCTACTTTATATTGTTCCAAAAGGAGGGGGACAAGTTCTTTTTCCAAAGATGCAATCTTTATGGGATTATCTAACAGAAACAGTTGAGTAAAAAAAAGAATATGTTGTGAATCAAAGAAAAAGAATAAAAGAAGCAGCAAGTTGGTAGAGAGGAAAAAAACAAGAGAAGGGAACAGCAGAGACAGTAATAGAACCCCATTGTAAGTGAATATACTAATAGAGTAGTGTCCTAATTAGACAAAAGATTTTACATAAACAATGGAAGAAAGAAAGAAAGAAAGAAACTTACAAGTTCGAGGGAGGCGAGGGTTTCAACTTTCAAGAAAAAGGGGGCCAGAGAAGAAAGTAGTGAAGACGGTGGAAAACTGAGGGGGAGGCACATATTTTAATGGAAAACTTTGCTAGAGCTTTGGAGAGGGACAGTTCACAGCACACATAGTATTTGAACTAGCCACGTGAGTGGAATCACAATTAATAAAATGTACTCCCTCCATTCATATTACTTCTTTCATACGACTAAATTTTAGCAATACCAAATATAAAAATTATATTAATATTTTATAACTATAATTTTATTATTTCTACTTTATAGTCAAAGTATGTTTGCTATGAAATATTTAATTTACATAAATTGTGGTCATTTGTATAAATTGGCGTTAATTTATTTGTGTATATGAAAATTGTATTTGTATATGTGCATGTTCTCCGTGTTAGGTTAGAGTGACGAACGAGATTGGAAGAGAGACGAGAGAGGTAAGCGAGAGAAAACAGATGTATAAATGATTGTGTTTGTATATCTGCATAAAATTTAAATTCTTAGTATGTGTTTAACCATGCGATACAATATTACGATATGAAATCAGCGTTTGGTCCTACGATTTCATGCTGATTCCATCTCATGATTCTATATCATGAAATAGAATACCATATTCTCTAAAAATCATGATATGTAATTACATGGAAATTTCATATCATGATTTGAGATTTTTTAACACAAAAATTGATCCAAAGTTTATTTTTTATTAAAATAACCCCACAGACTTTTGGAGCTTGAAAAAATAGATTCAAAATAATGAAACAAGGCATGGTCATTATGATATTGACACATAAGTGAGAATTGTCACAACTTGCGCAATGGTACACAATTATTTGCAAAAAGAAGTAATGTAATATTTATGATCTATGATCATGAAAATATAGTTGTGGATGATATTAACAAAAACAATGACTCAAAGAACATTGTTGGTTCATCTTCTCGGTCACATGATTGAGAAATGCAAGTTAAATGTTAGGAAAGTGTCATTATTATGTGGATAAATATATTTAAGACTAGTTCACTACAAGTTATATTCAATTCTTTTATTCAATTAAAGTTTGAAAAAACAGTTACTAAAGTGGGAAACAAATAGTTTTGTAATAATTATTATGCAATTTTATATTTTTTTATTCATTCGGTAAGGTTGAATAAACAATTGGGGCTATTTCAATAATTTTACAACTTATAGGATTCTTATGTTTATGAGAAAATTAAGTAACACAAAAAATTTATATCGCATGTTCAAACAAAATTTCAAATTCATTTCATGATTTCATATTATGATACCATGTCACGATATCATATCGCATGATCAAACGGACCCTTATACAATTGAATCGAGTTAAAATATTTGTATATCAAATCTCTCTCGTTTTATATAATCACAAATTATTATTTTGTATAATTTGTATTTATAATAGAGAGATAAAGACAAAAGAGAACTGGACAAGAAAATATTTTTTTTATATAATTATAAATATATAGAACAGCGAAATATGTATTGATATTTTTATATACGGTCTCTCTATATATATACAAACACAAGCACAAATGATGTTTCTATAAAGTCACAGAGGTGAAGGAGAGATGACTGAAAAAGAGGAGAGTGGCGAGCAAGACTCCAAAGAGAGGAAGAGAGGAAAATGGCAAGAAATTTGCTGAAAATTGAAATTAAATGAAACTATACGTATAACATTTATTTTGAACTAATAGTTTGTTGTAAATACACAAGTTTCCCTATTTTTAAAGGATAGTAATGATTTTGCTATATCTATAATGACTAATTAAATAGTATAAATTTATTTAACCGTATACTTTTCTCAATAATATTATTAATTTAGTACATTCGTAAATAGAAAATTGATAAATTGTATCGATATAATTATACATAAAATGGGGCTAAGCCAATCAATGCATATACATATTTTGTATATTAATATATACTTTTTAGTACATTCGTAAATAGAAAATTGATAAATTGTATCGATATAATTATACATAAAATGGGGCTAAGCCAATCAATGCATGTACCTATTAATATATATATTTTTAGTACATTCGTAAATAGAAAATTGATAAATTGTATCGATATAATTATACATAAAATGGGGCTCAGCCAATCAATGCATGTACCTATTAATATATATTTTTTAGTACATTCGTAAATAGAAAATTGATAAATTGTATCGATATAATTATACATAAAATGGGGCTAAGCCAATCAATGCATATACCTATTATTATATATTTTTTAAGGCACTGAACAACTAAAATGGACGAGCAATGATGTGAAAAAGGTTGAAGGCCATCTATTCAAGTAGTCATCATCATTAGATATAAAGTATTAAGAGAGAAGATTTAATTAAAATCATAAAGAGAATAGTCCAACAAACAAACAAAAACTCCAGCAAATATCTCGAAACTTTTTTTAGATTTACAGATCAACTACATTTTAGACAACCAATCAAAAAAAGCTTTCCTTTAAAAATATTTTTTGGACATAGACTTTTTTTTTCACCATATTTTTTCAAAAAACGTTTTAGTTATTTATATCATATTATGTTTTGTTTTTTTAGAAAAGTATTAAGTTCAAATAAGTTATCTCCTATGTCTCAAGAAGACAAGTAAATTTTTCAAAAGTCGATTAAAATTTTAATATACTTTTAATATATTAATTATTATAATTTATAATATTTTAATTTTTTTAATAATTATTAAATACTCAAAGTTAAATAAAACTTTAAATTACCTTCAACCTTTTTAACATAAACTACCACTGAGGTAGATAGCCACGTGGTCATGAAAGAGAAAGTGAAAAGCAACTACAATAATATAAGACATTTTTTATTGAAATGACGAAAATACTCTTATGGATCATTAATTGGTAGCGCTTATTAGAAAATATAATGTATCCATTAGCTGTATATTAGTAATAATATCTTATTTGATATACTGTTTCTTGTCAAGTATAAATGTTTATACACTCTATTTTGTATTGAATTGCGTATTATTAATATTAAATAATTTTAAGTATTAATAATACATATTATTTAATATTTGTGTTTGATTAAATAATTACAAAACTATCCTAAAGTCTTTTAAAGCATTTCCTAACATTTTCTCTTCTTTTTATTTTCTTTCTTGTCATATGTTTTTATTTTTATTTTTTATTTGTTTTTCAATGTCTTTTAATTTGTTAGTGTTTTAATGCACTTTATGGCCTCTTAAGAATTTTTTTTTCACAAAAAAATAAAAATCGAATTTCAACATAATTTAATAAAAAAAATTATTGTTGTGGAGATAAGTTTGAGAATTTTTTTTTGGCCAACTTTTCACAAAAATATTTTTACTCAAATAGTACAACTGTTTAATATTATTTTTGAAAAGAAAAAGAAGATGAGGAGTTAATGATGTTTTAGCAAAGAACTTTGTTGCAAGGAAGTGTAAATTTAAATAAATTGTAAAAGATATTTTTGTAAACATATTTTTTAAATAGAAATTGTGCAAGATTTGTTATTTCTAATACATCAAACCAAACATTGTATAAGAAATAATATTTGCATAACTACTTTAAATATTATTAATGCAAACACTACTAATGCAAGCATTGCTAATATATTTTATTTTGTATTATTTTTATACATTCTATCAGACAAGCCCTTAGATATCAAAGTAGGCATGTCTACTTGTTACCTCTTTTAGGCACCTCAAACTCTCTTATTATATATGGTCACAAGAACCGTGCTACCATAAAACTTTTTATCTCAACTTCTATGATAGGGATAGAAATTGGAGAGTCAACTAATTTGTTAGTATGAGTTTTTATATATATAAAGTTGTTAGTTATTATGATTTATAATATTTTAATGTAATTTTTAATAATATATTATACTTTCTTTGTTCTAATTTATGATACATTGGTAGTTTGTTTATGTCTTTTAAATTTTGAACTTGTTAATTATCGTGATCTAATGCAGGCCCAAACTCCGTGATGAATATTTTGAGTAAAATATATCATTAATTTTAAATTTTAAATGTTTAAAAGTATTTTAACTTCAGATAAAGTCATATTACAAAATATAACCCAAAGACAAAGTAACACTTTAAAAATTGAAAAGTTGAATAAAAAAAAAAGTTCAATTTTTGGCATTGATACATAACTATGAGTTCTATCTACGGACAATAAGAAGTCCTATGGGATGTAGAAGGAAAATCGTAGAAGTTGAGTTTTTGGAAAAATTAAGTTTCTAAAGCTTGATCTACGAGTGAACATGACAAGTCATAGGATATATGACAGATTCCATAGAATGACTCTACACTTACTGAAATTTTGAACTTCAATTTGGGCTCTACGAAAGGGGTCTATTGATCGTAGATTGAACGCAAATTGTAAAAAGGTCTCGTGGAAAGTTAATGGAACATTGGGGTTCTAAAGTTACAGTTGACCAGTACAAGCCGTCCAAATTTCTACGGATCGTAGGTCCAACCTGTTGGTCATTCTGACAATTATTCTTAATGGTATTTAGGTATTTTTCTATGCTTTAATACCTAAACCAATATCGTTTTGACCGGATTTCTAAGTCCTATAACTACCTTTCAATTATTAGAACTACCCAAACCCTATCATTCTCTCAAGTACTCAAAACACATCCAAGTTCATCCCTTTCTAATTCTCTCTCAAGCTCAAAACAGAAAGCTAGAGTCTCAGGCTCGAAGTCTCCTTTTTCTTCTTGATTTTCTAGGATTTGATCATCAAGGTATGTTGAAATTCACAAATAGATTCAATTCATTCATAGGGTCCTAAAGAAATTTCACTCTTCAAAGCCAATTTCACCCAATTCGATTACGGTTTCATGCAAATCTCCATGAGTCTGTTTATTATGATTCAATTGTCTGGTTTCAATCTTATTGTGCATGATTTGATTCAATTATATGTTTTCAAATTGATTTCATATGGACCCATGTATTGTATATGTTTATGATGATGAATTTATGAAAAAAAACTATAAACTTATGAATGATGAATTATGAAAGATATGCATGCTTTATGAAAAAGATACTTTATAAACTAAGGTTGTCTTTGAGATAACCATAAATGAAATCGTGAAAGGTTTTCTCACATATAATGAAATTATGGATGTGAAATATTTTCTCACATATGTATGAATTATGATTTAAAAGAGTTACTCTATAATGACTTAAGATTGGATTGGTTGTTTAATTATGCCTTCCTAACTATGATGATATGAAAATGAATATTCCGTTGGGATCTATACTTAGTATCGAGAGGATAATGAGATGGAGTCTCTACTGTTAGTAGAGCTCGACTCACAAGTAGCAATCTCATTATCCCTAACTACATGCCCTTGTAGAATTTGTCTTAGAAAAATATAGCTAGTGAATCCACCTAAGCTAGAAGTTATGGTTCTTACCTTGGCAAATAAGACATCTATTTTTGATATAAGAGAAAGATACATAATTTTATTTTATAGCTTACATGGTCTATGTCGGTTGATGGTAAATATCCAACAAAATGAACTACGTCACCTTTGAAAAGGTTTTAAGAAACTTCCATTATGATTTTTAGATGCATTAACCATGTTCATTATTTATGATTCTTCTTTAACGCCTTTTACTATATTTTAGTTTGGTCGTGCATATCATGTTTAAAATCCTAAAATAATCATATTTATGTCTTCATGCATTTCTCTGTACATAGTAGATTCCATGTACTAATGCATGCTTGTGGCTATATTGTCTTATAACATAGGATTCAACGCTTCTCCTCTTTCTACTCATTGCTAGATCTAGATTGTGCTCCATTGCTTTGGCTTGGTGAGTCCTCATACTTCGAGGACAAGACCATGAAATCATTACTGCCTTATTCGCTTTTCTTTTCAAACTTTATATGTGGTGTATGAGTTACATCCCGACCACTCTATTGATATATAAAATGACTTATCAAGATTTACTATGATTTATGAACTTATGTTCAAACTTCTCTTCCATGATATTAGAATGTTTTACCTATTCTCTTTGTTTATTTGTATGTATGTCAAGTGTCTTGATGTAGGTCTCTCAGGTTTTTATATGTCATTTCACATCTAGGGTGTCCTTTGGATCATGACACACAACCCACTAGGCCGTGAGAGAACCTACTCTAACACCTAAATATAACACCTAAATAGGAGAACCCTAAACCACTAAACTACTCATGACATGCAGAAAATAAATAAAACATATTCTAACACCCCATGTATTTATGGAATTACAATAAATTGATTTTGATATCCAC
Organism: Solanum pennellii; assembly: GCF_001406875.1. Lineage (NCBI taxonomy): Eukaryota > Viridiplantae > Streptophyta > Magnoliopsida > Solanales > Solanaceae > Solanum > Solanum pennellii. The sequence continues at coordinate 54,348,418 of NC_028644.1, forward strand.
GTTATTTATAAAAGAGACAAATTAACACTTCTTAGAAACTAGTCTAAAAAAGTATAAAAGATACAAAGAAGATATAATGTATGATAGAAAATTACTACATCACCTTTACCATAAGAAAAAAGAAGTAGAAGCTGTCAGAGATTACAATCGTCTTCACATATAAAACACCACTAGTTCCTGCAGTCAGACTATGCCAAGTGACATAGAAAGAATAATATCAATACAATCAATATGTGGTGATAGATATCATCGATCAACCTGATCCTACCACATAACATTATGAAAATGATCAAGAAACATGAAACTTAAGTATAAAATTAAGACCTCGAACCATTCATTTATAACACTTCTTGGAACTCATACATTTTGTTCAAGTCTTTATCCACTGGCTTTTATCATCCAAGTATAAAGCTCATAAACTAATTTTCTACCTCATTCCATTGCCAACTATGTTATTTAGATAATCAATCCTCTTACCACTCTAAGGTTTCAAAAGCTTATTTGTTATGACACTCTTATATCAAATTATAACATAATCCTTCCATCACATAGGGATTTTTTGAATATAAGATCATTACTAACTATGGTAACCAAGATATTATTCTCCCCCAAGCTTCTATGCCAACACTTCTGACTTTTATTCATTTTAGTAAACCACCTATAAGACATTTACTATGTCAACCAGTCTCGAATCCTCCCTTATCATGTATGATTAAAACACTAAATAATCATAATCAATACTAGCTTTTATACTACACACCAGACCCCCGTTAATCAGCTTGACCTAGTAACCATAACTTAGCAAAATAGATAACACACAATTATAACGACAAGTATAACATAGCCTGATCTCTTTGTCCTCACCCTTAGATGACATGCACAAAAACATGAACCTCAGAACATCATCTATAGTATTTGACATGCAAACTTGGTCTACTCAAGAACCATCCCAACATTTAAACACAAGCTCGACCATTCATGAATTAACATGTAACCATTAAATTACAAAAAAGTAAACTCGATTCTTTCATGGAATCCACATATAAACTATTAATGTATCAGCGCGGTATCCAAGTCAACCATAAATGATTCATATTATGTGTGGTATCTGATCCAAGCATTAGTATTTCGTATTGGTGGGTACCCTAGTCAATCATCAGTCATAAGCAACATATACAATACAATCACAATGAGCATCACATATGAATATACAAGTAAATAACACATTTCATTTTTTGGGGTTATCAACATATGTCATTTCACATTAATCTTTAGTTTTTCCATATGCATTGAACAAGTAATACGAAAATAATAGACACACATATATTACATTCTTAAAAAACACAACCATCACCTACCGAAAGAAAAACTCCTAGGATATCCTTAATCATCCTTAAATATTCCACAATTTCCTTTCCCAGGACAATACCCAACTACCTCATAAAGAAACAATACTTCGCTAGCAATCATCTCATCCTAACTATTACTAGACGCACATTCAATCATCCAGACTTCATATATGAAAGTCTATACATGAAATCTCTTACAATTCACAAAATATGATGTAAGTTAAAATAGATCTAACTACCCAGTTAAAGAAAATTCAGCGTATCTGACCGCTAAGCAACTACTGATAAATCTTGATTATGAGCTTTGGCTGCGTGAAAGAAAACCACGATGAACTAGGACCAAAATTCCTTGGATTTTCACCTCTTTTGCACTAAATTCTCTCCTCTCCACACCTTCCATGCCTCGGCTTTCTTCGAAGGATTTTTGACATAGCCCTCATCTATTTTCTCTTTTAAAAAGTGAGTGCAAAATAAAGGACCTCGTGTTAACTAGGTCTTGATTCCTATAAGCTCACTATAGTGGCCATGCAGGCGCTACATCGAAGCCACCATAGAGGGAGGCTTTTCGCTATGGTGGATTTACATTAGCCCAATAAATTTCATCGTGTGCTCAAAATTTTAAATTTGCCACCATATTTTCAAGAATTTAGGATTCCGCATGAGATATCTTTGAGTAACGATGGTTTGGATTAATGTTTTGAAAGGTTGGGGTGTAACATCTCACAACTAGAAATGACTAGAAAAGAGGTTAAAATCTGAAAATACTTATTTTTGGAAAGAATAGGAAAATCTAGAAATTTTAAGTAAGTTAAAAAGTGAGTTTTTGGTCAACTTCAAAGGATCATAATTCCTAGATCAGGATGAATTAGAATTAGTTCCATATATGGTTAGAAAATCCTTAGAATAATCTTTCCAACACCATCGAGTTTATTTTGAAATCGTATAAGTCAGATATGTCTTCCGGAAGTTGGATTGTTGTATTAAGGAAAATCCAATCCGGATTTGGAAAGGGCAAAGTTGTATTTCCCTTACCTACTTTAATTAATTTGTTTTTAGGGATTCATTGTGGTAAAATATAAATTTAGTTCAGTTTGAATAAAATAAGAATCACGCATAGGGCATGGAGAAGAGAGAAAAGAAGAGGAAGGTAGAGAGAAGTCAAGGATTCGCCAAGAACGTCAAGCTTTGTGAGTGAAATTCGTGGGGGGTGATCCCTGTAAAGGTATGTGAGATAATTTAGTGTTGGGTCAGTCCACCCACACACCAAACTTGTTTCAATTCAGTGGTTGATTAGTTGTTTACATGTTAATATCTGAAGTTCTTGAAGAACATTGTCGAAATCTTGTTGGTTGAGTTGTTGAACGCCTAGTGTTGATTTGATTGGGTTTCAGGATTGTTTTTCGAGTTAAATCTATTGGGTAGTGAGGGTTATAATGATCCTAAGTGTTTGGGGAAATAACCATGAAAGTTAAGAGGGTTTAGAGATGAAAAAGAGGAGAAAAGTTGAGAACACCTAGGTATTGGGGTTGGGGTGCTGCACCTCTCATAGCCCCACAGAAAAATCTCTGTCCATTGGTCCTTAGGGAGACGCGCCAGACAGAGCGCTCCAACTTGGCCTCTGAAGTCTTGGGTCTAGCGCCCCACGCCTCTCAGACCGTCAAGGAGGGTAGTTCACCCCATTCTTTCCCCACTTTTTCGTACTAGTTCCTAAGTGATGTACCCATATTTGTTAGTTGATTCCAACATTCTAAGGTACATCTAAACATCATGAAATCATCTATAAACATGAGATCATGAACCTTGAATCCATAACCCAATTCAAGGAAAGTTAAGATCAAAGTCAAAGAAATTAATAGTCAAATCTAGAAGTTAAAAAGCAAGTCAAAACAAAGTTCTTAAGAGTTTTCAAGGGTCTTTTAACAACGTTTTAACTTTGTTTTAAAACTCAAATTTCAAGTTAAGTAACAAGTAAAGAGTTGAGCTCATTTCTCAAAAAGTTATAAGGGAACTAAGTATTCTCTAAGAGTTGTTTTAAGACTTACATTTCAAGCTAAGTAAAGAATAAAGAGTTGAGTTCATTTCTCAAAAGCTATTAGGGAACTAAGTATTCCCTAAGAGTTTATAAATGTTTTTCACATTTAAGATAAGAGGAACTAAGATTTCCCAAAAGAGTTTTGAGTAAGAAAAAGGGAACATTGATTCCAAGAGAGCTTATAAAGCTAAATGTTGAGCAATTATCTCAACCTAGAGAAAGAAGTTGTTTTAAAAACACATGAGCTAAGTATATTTTTGGGAGTAGTATTGAACACCGATATGGGGAATGCGAGTTCAAAATAACTCAAGTCTCCATAAACCATGTAGCTATCATAGGAATTGAAGGATCAAACTTTGTAGATGATCACTTAAGTTAAGTTAGTTGATCCACTAAGTTAAGTAAGGTCCTATACCGATGAAAAGGTATAGGATGGTCCTCGGCAGCCTGAGGTAAAATGTTGTGAGGTAAAATGTTGTACCATCACTTACGCTCGTAGTGATGGTTGTCAGTTAGAGAATCTGCCAAAGAAGTTATATTACTTTAAATGAGTAAAGTGAAATTTGTTATTGCTTTATATTTAATGAACTAAGATTGTTTTCAGTTGCTTTAAATATATATATATATATATATATATATATATATATATATATATATATATACACA
>NC_028644.1:54352508-54358771 GCF_001406875.1 Solanum pennellii
TATATATATATATATATATATATATACACACACATACACACACATGTGTTTTTTACTGGTTTATATTGAGTTGAGTATCCACGAGTTGAGCAAAGCCAAGATAAGTGTTTCATTCTTACTCGCTTTCAAGCTTAAGTTGTTTTAGCATTCCAACTCGCATACTCGTACATTCAATGTACTGATGCCAGTTGGACTGCATCGTCTTATCATGCAAACGCAGGTAACTAGGATCAACATCCGGCGTACCGTTGATCCAGTGAGCAACTTAGAGTCAGTTGATGAGCCTCCCTTCATTCCGGAGGATATCTTTATCATTCATTTATTGTTTTTAGTTTTCAATTGTTAGAATGATTGGGGGTCCTGTCCCAACATCCATCTTTATATTAGATGCTTCATAGATCGATAGTATAAGTTCTTTCGTCTCATTCATTTTAGTTGTATACGTTTAAGACTTAAGTTGCCGTTTTGGCTAAATTATCTTTTTTAGTTATTCCTTGAGTTATATTATCTTGTCATTAATCTTCCGATGAGTAAAGGAAGCCAGACCAAGGGTCCGCTTGAGGCCAACAATGGTTTTCGAGTGCCGGCCACATCCAAAGTGTAGGCTCGGGGCGTCACTGGGGCGGAGGGGGGGGGGCATTTTGTACTGTATAGGCGAGGCATAAGCTTCGAGACACGGGGCGTTGGTTCGATGGATCTATAGGGCGTACTCTCATGCATATTCAATTTATAGTTTTATTACTAATAAAATAAGGAAAAGTAAACCTTTCAATGATTTATGATTTATTTCAAAGCCCCGAAAACGTTTGTTGAAATACTAGTTCGGATTATTATATATATATTACAGAATCTATTAAACATGTATTGTTGGAAAACTTTTGCCTGACCAAGTTTCATCCTTTAAAGGTGTACATAATTTCAAAATTTACATGACAAATTACAATAGTGAGAGTTGTCTTAAAATATTATGTTCTTTTTCCTTCATAACCGATCAAAGTTAACACGAGGAGACATCTTCCAAACAGAAGGTACGCTAATGAACGACAGTTATCACGCCTCAATTCTAATCAAATTGAATTATTCATTTCAATTAATATATATGGTCCACATTGCTTCATCCAAACTATTTAATACATCTATTAAAACTCTAATTAAAGGGGAAATTTATACCCAAAACTCAAAGATGTTTGTTTATTTTTTATACCAAACGATTCAATAGAATATGTTACTTTTCCATTTTAACTAACTAAATATCATAGTTAGTAAAATTAGAAGATTGGATTGTCAACCCTAGTTCTTATTTATTAATATTATCTTCTTCTTTTTTATTGTCAAACATAGTTTTTAGTTCATTTTCTTGGAATTTCTTGTTTACATGTAACACATATTACTTGTGTAATTTATTCATCACTGGAGGCTTGTCATCTTTTGTTATACAACTTGCTTTACTTTTAAGAGACTCGAGTTTAATTTATGTTAATATATGATCATATTATGGCACAACCAACCTCATCATATAGAGGAGGGCTTATCGCACTTGGAACTTTTGATGCATATACATATCTATACTTTTCACAATATTTTTTAATCAATGCATCATAATTTCTTGTAAATTTAATTTGTACAAAGATTATGGAGTAATTTCTGATTTGCACCCCTAATATATTTGACTTTTTTATGACTTACATCTTATCCTATCATTTTTAATGATTTACACTCTAATCTTCTTAGTTTTTTGCAAGAGCAGAAAAAAATCTCCTTTTTTCCCAATTATTTACAAGAATAAAATAGGAAATTAAGTATATAAAAAAATAAAATGTAATTTAAATTTTAAAAATAAAAGCAATATTAAAAGTCATTAGTTGCCTCTTTTCCGTTAAAATGAAGAATAATCAATCGTTCGTTTCTAGTAGTTTTTAGGAAAAATTACTAAACTACACTACATATGTTTACATACTATCATTTAATCCCTACTCTTTCATAAAAAATTAAAAAATCCCTACTTTCCCCCAATTTCTCTATTCCGGATACTTAATTTTGAAAGAAACCAAACCCACCTTTCTCATCCCCAAAATCTCGCCTCTAATCTCTCCCACTACCAAATCAGTTATCAGATTCAAAGTAATTTGATTTTCAGACGATTCAACAGTCCAAATTTCAAAATAGGTATTATCTTCTTCTTCATTTTCTTTCAGAATCAATTCTGTGTTTCAATTGATATTGTATCAGTTGACAAAATGGATCATCCATCTTTTAATATTGGGATTTCCCAAAGAATAACACCTAACAATATCAAAATTTTGAATCAGAAGACCCCAACTTGACAGAACAGAGGTCTAAAAGCTTGCATGCACCGACATCAATGGCGAATCGAACTTCTACGAAAAAAATAAAAAAACAGAAGTGGGGGCACCATTTAAAGCAAAGGATGCAAAAACTAAAAAGAAAAGAGGTAGAAAGGTTGCACCTCCCATTTTCCGATCACATTACCTATTATATGTCTTTCTTTTTCTTATAAATTAGGCATTGTTGAAAAATAAATTTTTATAGTGCATATTGAAATATGAAGTTTTTACCTAGAAACACTGATTGTTTGGGTTTGAGTATAACTTTTACCGTTGTACATGAAAGACACTGTGAAAAATAAAATTTTATTATATATATTGAAATCTGGAGTTTATTTCCAAAAACACTGATATTTTACCAAATGTTGATGTTGAGTATAAGTTTTACATTTGTAGATGAAACACATTGTTGAAAAATAAAGTTTCTTTGTATATATAGAAATCTTGAGTTTCTACCAAAAACACTAATATTTTATCAAATGTTGGTATTAAGGTTTCATTGTCCTTCATAAGTATTTGTTTTATATTTGTAGATGAAAGACTAGTTTCAGGCAAATTTTGTGTGTTTAGAATTGTATCTAAGATAGGCGTTCATTTCGCAGTATGATATAGAAGTTATTTTTTGTACAATATATCATATTCGTAGATATGAACATGAATGATGCGAATACAGAATATAACATATCTGATAGTTAACATTTTGTATCATATTTAAATAGAAGTCAGTGTATATACATAAGTAATATGATTTTGTGTATCAGTCATGCATTGTTAGTATACTAAGTATAAAATGATCTGAAACATTATATTGTGAATCAATTATGGTATTTCCCTTTAGTTATGTATGCATAATTTATCAATTTAGTGATTAATCAACATCATTTATCTTTATGGAATTTCAGAATATGAAATATCTAATTAAACATATTCCAAAGCAACCTCTATTGGAATAGTATAGTAATCTATAAACTGACTTACAGGTGGAATTTTCTCGAGGTATTATGCAACAAGAGAGCGATAGCCTGTCAGTATTGTATCCACCCAGCTTTACTTACACATTTCATTCAATTTATAATGTATATTCTTTGTCTTTGCAGCGACTGCGGAACATATGTAGCTGCTTTTGCTGAATTTTTGAGTGACAAATTCAAGGTCCCATCGATTCTTTTTCGAGGTGACTATCTTCGCTCAAGATATGCAACACTGTTGTGAAAATATGGTAACGACAAGACCAAGGCGGGATACCATATCTAGAATGATGATCTTATAAGGCCAAAGGGTGTTTCCATTCCATTGACACATGATGAACTGATTAATGTAGAACAATATTTATTTACTGACTTACAGTGAAGATATGGTATTTTATTATTTTGAAGATACATTAAGTGCTTTGGAGTATTCCAGGTCAACATTATATATCTAAGTAATTAATTCTTCTAAATTTGAATAGTTTTTATGTCCACTGTTTTTATGTCACTTCTAAATTAGTTTTGAATGCATTTTAATACCTTATTAATTTCTGTATATTTTAAGTATTATACATATCCCTGCAGCTTTTACTACAGTGAATTCGATACAAATTTTTTTATCAAAATTATTAGGTATATGATATAAAATTGTGTTCATCAAATGACAAAAAATTATTATTCACACAACATGGTATAAATTACATCTTATAAGGTGATACTAAATAATTTTCACTTACATAATATTATGTATATGATATATAATATTATCTATATGATACATAGGTAAAAATTTCAAATTGATACGATTTTATTATTTTATGCCAAAGTTACAAAGATATTAAGTATCATATACACAAATTTTATGTTAAAATTACTGTAACTTATTTTAATATGATTTTAAATTTCTTGTAAACTATTATGTGCATGAAACTCATGAATTGCATCCACATATGTAAAAAATCACTTTTTCGATACTTCGTTATTAGTAGATACAAAATTTAGAAGATCATATTATGTATATAATATATAATTGAGTCAAATAGCATGTTTTACATCTTATCTCTTTTAACTTTGGCCCATATCGTTACAAAGATAGTATGTATCAAATAAACAAAATTTATACTAAAATTATTCTAACCTTTTCTAAATTATATTTCCAGAAAGTTCTTATGTACATGAAACACAATTGCGTCTACAAGTATCAAAATTATATGTATATGATATATAATATTGGTAAAAAGATACAATTTTCGATACTTTATTATTAGTAGATACAAAACGTAGAAGAAGATAGTATGTATATGATATATAATTGATTTAAATGATACCTTTTTTCCATGTTGCCTTGTATTAACTTTGGCACACCTCACAACTATTTGACACTATTATTCTATCACATACAAAATTAATAGATAATAAATAATCAGACACACTGCAATGTATACCAAATCAATTTTATCATAAATTATCAATAAAAAATATTGCCAGATTTCAAAACATAACATTATTCATTTATTGAATCATAAAATAGTAATTTGAAATTACTTCTTAAAGTATCAAATTTGAGAATTATTAGACAAGCATAAAAGTACTTCTAAGAAGCAAATATCAAGAATCTTTTGGGAAGAAAGTACATGTTCTTCTATTGTGACCTTCCTGTCCACACTGTCCACAACACTTCGTGTTTGTGGTTATCTTTTCATCTGAATTTTTCTTCCTCTTTTTTCTTGGACTTCCAGGCATTTTAAGTATCTTGGTGACAAGACGACTTCTTCCATAATAGATTTCGGAGCTATCGAATCACTTTTGTGTGACAGTGGTTCTATTGTAACTGCATACGTGTTTGTTAATGCATCAAGTTTATAGTAATCAGAGCAGTAGAGGTGTACATCTTTAATATTCTTCTTTTCTGAAACAGTCATTGCGTGTGCACAAAGTATCTCGTCATGTTGAAATCTACCACATGAACAAGTTTTTCTCTCAAGACAAACAATGTATCTTATCATACCTTCATACACTGCAAAGATATATTCAGAAGATGCAACTACCTGGAAACGTTTAAAAATTATAGATACATTAAACGAGTTTTCGATTTGCATAATTAACAATATAATGAGAAGCAAAGCTAAAAACATAATATTTGTAATATAAATATGTACCTTCATTTTTGCCGATTTGGACGTGTTTATAATCAATATTTCTTGAAATCTTCTCCCTAATGTTTCCTTTGTATAAGATGCTATTTTTCAATTTTTGCAATTCCAAGTACCAAATAAAATTCTAGCTTCTTCCAAAAAGTCTATAATAGGTAATTGTCATCACTTTTGTATGGCTCGTACCTAACATCATTTTCGCATATACGTGAATGCCTTACTAGATCGAAATATTCATTACAAATCTTCACCAAAAAATACGTTGTAATTTTTTTAGAATCAGCCTGAGAGCTATTCATAAAATAGCAATGGAGAATTTCAAAATTTGAAATTTGAAATTTCAGTACGGTGGTGTTTTATGAATGAATGATTTGAAGATGAAAGAAACGTATGTGTGAATTATGGCACTTAATTTGTATTTCTGTTTTAAATCCCTTTTTAATGCATTAAACTCATAAAATCCCTTTTTTAACGCACTGACCTGATAATTACAATTTCTACATTAAAGTATCCACCCGCATAATATAATATCCACATAAAAAAAGAAGGAATTTTGTAATTTATAAAAAAATAGGGACAAAAAGTAATTTATTTACTATACTATGTATTTTCTATAAATTTTTACTTTTTTTTATTTGTTTTTGTTTTTATGTTTTGATCTAAACATTGATCTCTCTGGGAGGGAACACCATTAATTTTTAAAAATAAATCTCTTTTATTTTGGCCAAACAATTGTTTCTTCCAACCAATTGGTATTATGTTGTTTAACTAGTGGTTATTGGTATTATATGTTGTTT